>NW_027040115.1:63779-91279 GCF_034236695.1 Oncorhynchus nerka
ACACTATATATTACACTGATTAACTACACTATATATTACACTATATACACATTACTTGTTAACTACTAATTATATGATTATCTACACTATATATTACACTGGTTAACTACAATATATTACACTGATTAACTACATTATTATATTACACTGGTTAACTACACTGTATATTACACTGGTTAACTACACTATATGTTACACTATATATTACACTGGTTAACTACTCTCTATTACACTGGTTAACTGCACTATATATTACACTATATTATTAATCGTTAAATCATTAATTCATATCATTAATCGATTAACTACACTATAAGGTCATTAATTTCGATAACTACACCAGTATAGTCATTAATCGGTTAACTACACCATATGTTACACTATAGCAGTGTCACACCGACAACTACAAATTATATAATACACCATTACACCGATTAATCATTACCATAGCAATGGCCACCGACA
This sequence comes from Oncorhynchus nerka, assembly GCF_034236695.1. Classification (NCBI taxonomy): domain Eukaryota; kingdom Metazoa; phylum Chordata; class Actinopteri; order Salmoniformes; family Salmonidae; genus Oncorhynchus; species Oncorhynchus nerka. Next base: position 64,245 of record NW_027040115.1, read on the forward strand.
AATACACCGATAACTGCCAATATACCGATTAATCCATACCAGCAGGCCACCGACAACCACACCATAGCAGCCACACCATGGCGAAGCCACCGACAACCATACCATATCACACTATATATCACACTGAGCCAATCATTAATACACCGGTTAACTACACTATATATCAGCCACCGATATATCACACCGAGCCAACTACACTATAGCAGTCACACCGATTAACTACACCAGCATATCACACCGACAATCGCGTAATATTTACACCGGCCAGCAGTATCACACCATAGCAGTCACAATCGACGAGCCACCACACCATATATCAGCCACCAGCCACACCGCCAACCACACCAGCCAGCTACCGGCTGACACACCAGTAAATACACCGACAACTACACCATATGATTACACTGATATATCAGATACACCGGTTAACTACATTACATATCACACTGAGCGCATTACACTGCCAACTACACTGAGAAGATTACACTGGGTTAACTACACCATATTACACCGATTAACCACTCATATCACACTCATATTACTTCATGACTGGTTAACCATTAATTATACAGGCCATTGACTCCTGGTTGCTAATCAAGACTATATCATTGACTGATTAACTCATTACCCATGGAGCATTACACTGCGAGATTACACTGATACCCACTGAGTATTACACCGGTGCCAACTCACAATTGGTATAAGTCACAATTCATATATCACCGATTAACTCACTATATAATACACTGACAATCACACTCATATTACACTGGTTAACTATTATTCAGTATATTACACTATATAGTTACAATTGGTTAACTGTTTAATTGTATAGTTATACTGGTTAACTGGCTAATTATATATTACACTGATTAATCATTAATTATATAATATTAATTGGTTTTCAATTCATATCACACTGGTTAATTCATTAATTAGGTATATTTGAAGAATTAGTATAATTGAAGAATTCATTAATTATATATCATACTGGTTAATCATTATTCATATATTATTAATTATATATTACACTGGTTAATTAATTATATATCATACTCGATAATTCATTAACTATATATTTCATACTGATATTCATTAATTAGCATATTGTTCGGTTAATTCATAATTATATGTTACACTATATATTACACTGACTATACTATATTTACAATTATATAGTCATAATTGATTAATCTCATTAATTCAGTATATCATTACTGATATTAACTGGTTAATTATATTACACTGATATTAACTGTTACTATATATTTAATTGATTAACTCATACTATATAGTCATTAATTGATAATAATAATTATATAATACACTATATAGATTACACTGATTAACTATAATTATATATCGGCTGGCAGTCATTACCGATTAATCATTAATTGGTATACTACACTGAAGCCAATCATTACCTCATAGGCCATTAATTGATACAACTACAATATATAGTCATTAATTGATGAATCATTAATTATATATTACACTGATAACTGGCTGGTTTGAGAGATTACACTGATACACCATACTATAAATATTACCGATTAATCATTAATTCATATAGTCATTAATTATATGTCATTAATTGATTAACTATACTATATAATACACCATATAGTCATTGAATTTGATAATCACATATATCACACTCATATATCATTACCGATTAACTACACCATATAATACACCATACATTACACCGGTTAACTACCCGGATAACTACACCATATCATACCCAGCATATATTGCATTAACAACTACACTATATAGCCACAATCATTACACTGAGCCACCACGGCAGATTACACTATATAATACACTGATTAACTACACTATATACAACTGTATTACACTGATTAACTACACCATAAGTATTACACTGGTTAACCACATATAATACACCATATAATACACTGATACATATAATACACCGATTAACTACTATAGCTCAGACTGATTAACCATACCATATAGTTACACCGAGCCAACTTACACCAGTATATATAATACACTGAGATATATTACACTGGTTAACTTCATATATTACACCATATAGTTACACTGGTTAACTACACCAGGCAATACACCATATGGCCACACCGAAGCCAATCACACTATATATTACACCGGTTAACTACACCAGCAGGTTACACCATATATTATAATACACCACACTATATATTACACTATATATTACACTTGTTAAACTATACATATATTACACTATATATTACACTGATTAACTACACTATATATTACACTATATTAACTACACTATATATTACACTGATTAACTACACTATATATTACACTGATTAACTACACTATATATTACACTGATTAACTACACTATATATTACACTATATATTACACTGGTTAACTATATTATATATTACACTGGTTAACTACATATTATATTAACACACTATATATTACACTGGTTAACTACACTATATATTACACTGATTTAACTACACTATATAGTTACACTGACAATATACACTATATATTACACTGAGTTAATATATAGTAAATATATTACACTGAAGTTAACTAACTATATAGTTACACTATAATTACAGTGTAATATATAGTATAGTTAATCAGTGTAATATATATATAATTACACTATAGTTAATCAGTGTAATATATAGTGTAATATATAGTGTAGTTAATCAGTGTAATATATAGTATAGTTAATCAGTGTAATATATAGTGTAGTTAATATAATATATAGTGTAGTTAATCAGTGTAATATATAGTGTAGTTAATCAGTGTAATATATAGTTAATATATAGTATAGTTAATCAGTGTAAATATATATGTAAGTGTAATATATAGTGTAGTTAATCAGTGTAATATATAGTGTAGTTAATCAGTGTAATATATAGTGTAGTTAATCAGTGTAATATATAGTGTAGTTAATCAGTGTAATATATAGTGTTACACTATATTACACCGGTTAATATATAGTGTAGTTAACCAGTGTATTATATAGTGTAATATATATATAGTTAACCGGTTAACTATATAGTATAGTTAATCAGTGTAATATATATGTAGTTAAATGTACACTATATAGTATATATACTGGTTAATATATAGTTACACTGATTAATCATATAATTATATAGTCATTAATATATATAGTTAACCATGTAATACATAGTATATTACACTCAGTTAATATATACTATAGTTAATCAGTGTGGTTAATCAGTGTAATATATAGTGTATTAACAGTGTAATATATAGTGTATATGGCGTAATATATGTAGTTAATCAGTGTAATATATAGTGTAATATATAGTGTAGTTAATCAGTAATATATAGTGTAGTTAACCAGTGTAATATATGTGTTAATATATAGTGTAGTGTAATATATAGTGTAGTTATATAGTGTAATATATAGTGTAGTTAATCAGTGTAATATATAGTGTAATATATAGTGTAGTTAATCAGTGTAATATATAGTGTAGTTAATAGTGTAATATATAGTGTAATATATAGTGTAGTTAATCAGTGTAATATATAGTGTAGTTAATCAGTGTAATATATAGTGTAGTTAACCAGTGTAATATATAGTGTAGTTAATCAGTGTAATATATAGTGTAGTTAACCAGTGTAATATATAGTGTAGTTAAAGTGTATATAGTGTAGTTAATCAGTGTAATATATAGTGTAATATATAGTGTAGTTAATCAGTGTAATATATAGTATAGTTAATCAGTGTAATATATAGTGTAGTTAATCAGTGTAATATATAGTGTAGTTAATCAGTGTAATATATAGTGTAGTTAATCAGTGTAATATATAGTGTAATATATAGTATAGTTAATCAGTGTAATATATAGTGTAACATATAGTGTAGTTAACCAGTGTAATATATAGTGTAGTTAATCAGTGTAATATATAGTGTAGTTAATCAGTGTAATATATAGTGTAGTTAACCAGTGTAATATATAGTGTAATATATAGTGTAGTTAACCAGTGTAATATATAGTGTAGTTAATCAGTGTAATATATAGTGTAATATATAGTGTAGTTAACCAGTGTAATATATAGTGTAGTTAACCAGTGTAATATATAGTGTAGTTAATCAGTGTAATATATAGTGTAGTTAATCAGTGTAATATATAGTGTAGTTAACCAGTGTAATATATAGTGTAATATATAGTGTAGTTAACCAGTGTAATATATAGTGTAGTTAATCAGTGTAATATATAGTGTAGTTAATCAGTGTAATATATAGTGTAGTTAATCAGTGTAGTTAACCAGTGTAATATAATAATATATAGTGTAGTTAATCAGTGTAATATATAGTGTAGTTAACCAGTGTAATATATAGTGTAGTTAACCAGTGTAATATATAGTGTAGTTAATCAGTGTAATATATAGTGTAGTTAACCAGTGTAATATATAGTAGTTAACCAGTGTAATATATAGTGTAATATATAGTGTAGTTAACCAGTGTAAATATAGTGTAGTTAAAGTGTATATAGTGTAGTTAACCAGTGTAATATATAGTGTAATATATAGTGTAGTTAATCAGTGTAATATATAGTGTAGTTAATCAGTGTAATATATAGTGTAATATATAGTGTAGTTAATCAGTGTAATATATAGTGTAATATATAGTGTAGTTAATCAGTGTAATATATAGTATAGTTAATCAGTGTAATATATAGTGTAGTTAATCAGTGTAATATATAGTGTAGTTAATCAGTGTAATATATAGTGTAGTTAATCAGTGTAATATATAGTGTAGTTAACCAGTGTAATATATAGTGTAGTTAATCAGTGTAATATATAGTGTAGTTAATCAGTGTAATATATAGTGTATATAGTTAATCAGTGTAATATATAGTGTAGTTAATCAGTGTAATATATAGTGTAGTTAATCAGTGTAATATATAGTGTAGTTAATCAGTGTAATATATAGTGTAGTTAATCAGTGTAATATATAGTGTAATATATAGTATAGTTAATCAGTGTAATATATAGTGTAACATATAGTGTAGTTAACCAGTGTAATATATAGTGTAGTTAATCAGTGTAATATATAGTGTAGTTAATCAGTGTAATATATAGTGTAGTTAACCAGTGTAATATATAGTGTAGTTAATCAGTGTAATATATAGTGTAGTTAATCAGTGTAATATATAGTGTAGTTATATAGTGTAATATATAGTGTAATATATAGTGTAGTTAACCAGTGTAATATATAGTGTAGTTAATCAGTGTAATATATAGTGTAGTTAACCAGTGTAATATATAGTGTAGTTATATAGTTAACCAGTGTAATATATAGTGTAATATATAGTGTAGTTAATCAGTGTAATATATAGTGTAGTTAACCAGTGTAATATATAGTGTAGTTAATCAGTGTAATATATAGTGTATATAGTGTAGTTAACCAGTGTAATATATATAGTTAATCAGTGTAATATAGTTAACCAGTGTAATATATAGTGTAGTTAACCAGTGTAATATATAGTAGTTAATCAGCGTAATATATAGTGTAGTTAATATAATATATAGTGTAGTTAACCAGTGTAATATATAGTGTAGTTAACCAGTGTATATATAGTGTAATATATAGTGTAGTTAACCAGTGTAATATATAGTGTAATATATAGTGTAGTTAACCAGTGTAATATATAGTGTAGTTAATCAGTGTAATATATAGTGTAGTTAACCAGTAATGTAATATATAGTGTAATATATAGTGTAGTTAACCAGTGTAATATATAGTGTAGTTAATCAGCGTAATATATAGTGTAGTTAACCAGTGTAATATATAGTGTAATATATAGTGTAGTTAATCAGTGTAATATATAGTGTAATTAATAGTGTAATATATAGTGTAGTTAATAAGTGTAATATATAGTGTAATATATAGTGTAGTTAATCAGTGTAATATATAGTGTAGTTAACCAGTGTAATATATAGTGTAGTTAATATAATATATAGTGTAGTTAACCAGTGTAATATAGTGTAATATATAGTGTAGTTAATCAGTGTAATATAATCAGTGTAATATATAGTGTAGTTAATCAGTGTAATATATATAGTTAATCAGTGTAATAATAGTGTAGTTAATCAGTGTAATATATAGTGTAATATATAGTGTAGTTAATCAGTGTAATATATAGTGTAATATATAGTGTAGTTAACCAGTGTAATATATAGTGTAGTTAATCAGTGTAATATATAGTGTAGTTAACCAGTGTAATATATAGTGTAGTTAACCAGTGTAATATATAGTGTAGTTAATCAGTGTAATATATAGTGTAGTTAACCAGTGTAATATATAGTGTAGTTAACCAGTGTAATATATAGTGTAATATATAGTGTAGTTAACCAGTGTAATATATAGTGTAGTTAACCAGTGTAATATATAGTGTAGTTAATCAGTGTAATATATAGTGTAGTTAACCAGTGTAATATATAGTGTAGTTAACCAGTGTAATATATAGTGTAGTTAACCAGTGTAATATATAGTGTAATATATAGTGTAGTTAATCAGTGTAATATATAGTGTAATATATAGTGTAGTTAACCAGTGTAATATATAGTGTAGTTAATCAGTGTAATATATAGTGTAGTTAACCAGTGTAATATATAGTGTAGTTAATCAGTGTAATATATAGTGTAGTTAATCAGTGTAACATATAGTGTAGTTAATCAGTGTAATATATAGTGTAGTTATATAGTGTAGTTAACCAGTGTAATATATAGTGTAGTTAATCAGTGTAGTTAATCAGTGTAATATATAGTGTAGTTAATCAGTGTAATATATAGTGTAGTTAACCAGTGTAATATATAGTGTAATATATAGTGTAGTTAACCAGTGTAATATATAGTGTAGTTAACCAGTGTAATATATAGTGTAGTTAATCAGTGTAATATATAGTGTAGTTAACCAGTGTAATATATAGTGTAGTTAATCAGTGTAATATATAGTATAGTTAATCAGTGTAATATATAGTATAGTTAATCAGTGTAATATATAGTGTAGTTAATCAGTGTAACATATAGTGTAGTTAACCAGTGTAATATATAGTGTAATATATAGTGTAGTTAATCAGTGTAATATATAGTGTAATATATAGTGTAGTTAATCAGTGTAATATATAGTGTAGTTAATCAGCGTAATATATAGTGTAGTTAACCAGTGTAATATATAGTGTAGTTAACCAGTGTAATATATAGTCAGTAGTTAATCAGTGTAATAATATAGTTAGTGTAATATATAGTGTAGTTAACCAGTGTAATATATAGTGTAATATATAGTGTAGTTAACCAGTGTAATATATAGTGTAGTTAATCAGCGTAATATATAGTGTAGTTAACCAGTGTAATATATAGTGTAATATATAGTGTAGTTAACCAGTGTAATATATAGTGTAATATATAGTGTAGTTAATCAGTGTAATATATAGTGTAGTTAACCAGTGTAATATATAGTGTAGTTAATCAGTGTAATATATAGTGTAATATATAGTATAGTTAATCAGTGTAATATATAGTGTAATATATAGTGTAGTTAATCAGTGTAATATATAGTATAGTTAATCAGTGTAATATATAGTGTAGTTAATCAGTGTAATATATAGTGTAGTTAATCAGTGTAATATATAGTGTAATATATAGTATAGTTAATCAGTGTAATATATAGTGTAGTTAATCAGTGTAATATATAGTGTAGTTAACCAGTGTAATATATAGTGTAGTTAATCAGTGTAATATATAGTGTAATATATAGTATAGTTAATCAGTGTAATATATAGTGTAGTTAAGTTAATCAGTGTAATATATAGTGTAATAGTTAATAGTGTAATATATAGTGTAGTTAACCAGTGTAATATATAGTGTAGTTAATCAGTGTAATATATAGTGTAGTTAATCAGTGTAATATATAGTGTAGTTAACCAGTGTAATATATAGTGTAATATATAGTGTAGTTAACCAGTGTAATATATAGTGTAGTTAACCAGTGTAATATATAGTGTAGTTAACCAGTGTAATATATAGTGTAGTTAACCAGTGTAATATATAGTGTAATAAGTGTATATAGTGTAGTTAACCAGTGTAATATATAGTGTGTTAATCAGTTAATCAGTGTAAGTGTAATATAGTGTAGTTAACCAGTGTAATATATAGTGTAGTTAACCAGTGTAATATATAGTGTAGTTAACCAGTGTAATATATAGTGTAATTAAAGTGTAATATATAGTGTGTAGTTAATCAGTGTAATATATAGTGTAGTTAACCAGTTAACTGTAATATATAGTGTAGTTAACCAGTGTAATATATAGTTAATCAGTGTAATTATATAGTGTAATATATGTGTAGTTAATCAAGTGTAATATATAGTGTAACATATAGTTAATCAGTAGTAATATATAGTGTAGTTAATCAGTGTAATATATAGTGTAGTTAATCAGTGTAATATATAGTGTAGTTAATCAGTGTAATATATAGTGTAGTTAAGTGTAACAGTGTAACATAAGTGTATATAGTGTAGTTAATCAGTGTAATATATAGTGTAGTTAACCAGTGTAATATATAGTGTAATATATAGTGTAGTTAACCAGTGTAATATATAGTGTAATATATAGTGTAGTTAACCAGTGTAATATATAGTGTAGTTAACCAGTGAGTTTTATTGAGTTCATCTAGAGGGGGGGGGGAATATATTCACTCAACTTGCTACCAAAACAGACAGACAGGAACATAAACAGACAGGGAGGCAAAATCAGACAAACACACTACTTACACAAGTCATTGTCTTCCATCCACGTAGAACCTGCAGATAATACTAAAAAAACAGATAGATATGTCAACATGTCTAACTGACTAAAACCATCATGTTATTTTCAAACCCTGCTGGTACCTCCTCAGAGCCTGGTTCCTCTCTACCCAGTACAGCCAGTAGAGGCCTGGTCACCCCTCAGAGCCTGGTTCCTCTCTACCCAGTACAGCCAGTAGAGGCCTGGTCACCCCTCAGAGCCTGGTTCCTCTCTACCCAGTACAGCCAGTAGAGGACTGGTTACCCCTCAGAGCCTGGTTCCTCTCTACCCAGTACAGCCAGTAGAGGCCTGGTCACCCCTCAGAGCCTGGTTCCTCTCTACCCAGTACAGCCAGTAGAGGCCTGGTCACCCCTCAGAGCCTGGTTCCTCTGGTCTACCCAGTACAGCCAGTAGAGGACTGGTTACCCCTCAGAGCCTGGTTCCTCTGGTCTACCCAGTACAGCCAGTAGAGGACTAGTCACCCTCAGAGCCTGGTTCCTCTGGTCTACCCAGTACAGCCAGTAGAGGACTGGTCACCCCTCAGAGCCTGGTTCCTCTGGTCTACCCAGTACAGCCAGTAGAGGACTGGTCACCCCTCAGAGCCTGGTTCCTCTCTACCCAGTACAGCCAGTAGAGGCCTGGTCACCCCTCAGAGCCTGGTTCCTCTGGTCTACCCAGTACAGCCAGTAGAGGACTGGTTACCCCTCAGAGCCTGGTTCCTCTGGTCTACCCAGTACAGCCAGTAGAGGACTAGTCACCCCTCAGAGCCTGGTTCCTCTGGTCTACCCAGTACAGCCAGTAGAGGACTGGTCACCCCTCAGAGCCTGGTTCCTCTGGTCTACCCAGTACAGCCAGTAGAGGACTGGTCACCCCTCAGAGCCTGGTTCCTCTCTACCCAGTACAGCCAGTAGAGGACTGGTCACCCCTCAGAGCCTGGTTCCTCTGGCCTACCCAGTACAGCCAGTAGGAGTACAGCCATGACTGAGTCATTCAGCTTTATGTTGGTGAGGCTATATGACTGATTCACTCAGCTTTATGTAGGTGCTGAGACTATATGACTGAGTCACTCAGCTTTATGTAGGTGAGGCTATATGACTGAGTCACTCAGCTTTATGTAGGTGAGGCTATATGACTGATTCACTCAGCTTTATGTAGGTGCTGAGGCTATATGACTGAGTCACTCAGCTTTATGTAGGTGCTGAGGCTATATGACTGAGTCACTCAGCTTTATGTAGGTGCTGAGGCTAAATGACTGAGTCACTCAGCTTTATGTAGGTGCTGAGGCTAAATGACTGAGTCACTCAGCTTTATGTAGGTGAGGCTATATGACTGATTCACTCAGCTTTATGTAGGTGCTGAGACTATATGACTGAGTCACTCAGCTTTATGTAGGTGAGGCTATATGACTGATTCACTCAGCTAAACATTGTGATTATAAAGCATTTAAATCTTATTGAAGATAGAAGCCTTCTGCTTTTGTTTATTAAGCTACTGTGTAGTCTGACAAACTGTAGTTAACATGTCAATCCTGGACCAATGATGATCAGCTATTCCACATTGTATTCCATTTCCAGCAACGACTCACTGATGGTTGAAGATGGTCGCTCGTCATCTTCAACCATCAACTGTCTTCTGACTGTGACTAGAGCTTGATGTGCCGTGATGCCAGCAGATTACAGATGGCCTTAGCCGATCGATGAATGAAGGTGATGATTGGTTTAGTTTGAACAGGCAGACTGGCACTAAGAACAGAGGGAACGTTTCCCCAGTCAGCTCCATTATTAGTTACATTATTAGTTACATTGGTTTAGTTTGAACAGGCAGACTGGCACTAAGAACAGAGGGAACGTTTCCCCAGTCAGCTCCATTATTAGTTACATTGGTTTAGTTTGAACAGGCAGACTGGCACTAAGAACAGAGGGAACGTTTCCCCATTCATTGTCAGACACAGTAGGACCCAAAATGTATGGGGATATATGGCTGATAACTCAGTATATTGATGATGTAATAGAGTTGGGTTCACCCTAGTAAACTATAGGAGGATATATGGCTGATATCTCAGTCTATTGGGTTCACCCTAGTAAACTATAGGAGGATATATGGCTGATATCTCAGTCTACTGATGTAATAGAGTTGGGTTCACCCTAGTAAACTATAGGAGGATATATGGCTGATATCTCAGTCTATTGGGTTCACCCTAGTAAACTATAGGAGGATATATGGCTGATATCTCAGTCTATTGATGTAATAGAGTTGGGTTCACCCTAGTAAACTATAGGAGGATATATGGCTGATATCTCAGTCTATTGGGTTCACCCTAGTAAACTATAGGAGGATATATGGCTGATATCTCAGTCTATTGGGTTCACCCTAGTAAACTATAGTAGGATATATGGCTGATATCTCAGTATATTGATGTAATAGAGTTGGGTTCACCCTAGTAAACTATAGGAGGGTATATGGCTGATATCTCAGTCTATTGATGTAATAGAGTTGGGTTCACCCTAGTAAACTATAGGGGGATATATGGATGATATCTCAGTCTACTGATGTAATAGAGTTGGGTTCACCCTAGTAAACTATAGGAGGATATATGGCTGATATCTCAGTCTATTGGGTTCACCCTAGTAAACTATAGGAGGATACATGGATGATATCTCAGTCTATTGATGTAACAGAGTTGGGTTCACCCTAGTAAACTATAGGAGGATATATGGCTGATATCTCAATCTATTGATGTAATAGAGTTGGGTTCACCCTAGGAAACTATAGGAGGGTATATGGCTGATATCTCAGTCTATTGGGTTCACCCTAGTAAACTATAGGAGGATATATGGCTGATATCTCAGTTTATTGGGTTCACCCTAGTAAACTATAGGAGGGTATATGGCTGATATCTCAGTCTATTGGGTTCACCCTAGTAAACTATAGGAGGATATATGGCTGATATCTCAGTCTATTGGGTTAACCCTAGTAAACTATAGGAGGATATATGGCTGTTATCTCAGTCTATTGATGTAATAGAGTTGGGTTCACCCTAGTAAACTATAGGGGGATATATGGCTGATATCTCAGTCTATTGGGTTCACCCTAGTAAACTATAGGAGGATATATGGCTGATATCTCAGTATATTGATGTAATAGAGTTGGGTTCACCCTAGTAAACTATAGGAGGATACATGGCTGATATCTCAGTCTATTGGGTTCACCCTAGTAAACTATAGGAGGATATATGGCTGATATCTCAGTATATTGATGTAATAGAGTTGGGTTCACCCTAGTAAACTATAGGAGGATACATGGCTGATATCTCAGTCTATTGATGTAATAGAGTTGGGTTCACCCTAGTAAACTATAGGGGGATATATGGCTGATATCTCAGTCTATTGATGTAATAGAGTTGGGTTCACCCTAGTAAACTATAGGAGGATATATGGCTGATATCTCATTCTATTGGGTTCACCCTAGTAAACTATAGGAGGATATATGGCTGATATCTCAGTCTATTGATGTAATAGAGTTGGGTTCACCCTAGTAAACTATAGGAGGATATATGGCTGATATCTCAGTCTATTGGGTTCACCCTAGTAAACTATAGGAGGATATATGGCTGATATCTCAGTCTATTGGGTTCACCCTAGTAAACTATAGGAGGATATATGGCTGATATCTCAGTCTATTGATGTAATAGAGTTGGGTTCACCCTAGTAAACTATAGGAGGATATATGGCTGATATCTCAGTATATTGATGTAATAGAGTTGGGTTCACCCTAGTAAACTATAGGAGGATATATGGCTGAGATCTCAGTCTATTGGGTTCACCCTAGTAAACTATAGTAGGATATATGGCTGATATCTCAGTCTATTGGGTTCACCCTAGTAAACTATAGGAGGATATATGGCTGATATCTCAGTCTATTGGGTTCACCCTAGTAAACTATAGGAGGGTATATGGCTGATACCTCAGTCTATTGGGTTCACCCTAGTAAACTATAGGAGGATACATGGCTGATATCTCAGTCTATTGATGTAATAGAGTTGGGTTCACATTAGTAAACCATTCGGAGGGACATATGGCTGATATCTCAGTCTATTGGGTTCACCCTAGTAAACTATAGGAGGATACATGGCTGATATCTCAGTCTATTGATGTAATAGAGTTGGGTTCACCCTAGTAAACTATAGGAGGGACATATGGCTGATATCTCAGTCTATTGGGTTCACCCTAGTAAACTATAGTAGGATATATGGCTGATATCTCAGTCTATTGGGTTCACCCTAGTAAACTATAGGAGGATATATGGCTGATATCTCAGTCTATTGATGTAATAGAGTTGGGTTCACCCTAGTAAACTATAGGAGGATATATGGCTGATATCTCAGTCTATTGGGTTCACCCTAGTAAACTATAGGAGGATATATGGCTGATATCTCAGTATATTGATGTAATAGAGTTGGGTTCACCCTAGTAAACTATAGGAGGATATATGGCTGAGATCTCAGTCTATTGGGTTCACCCTAGTAAACTATAGGAGGATACATGGATGATATCTCAGTCTATTGATGTAATAGAGTTGGGTTCACCCTAGTAAACTATAGGGGGATATATGGATGATATCTCAGTCTACTGATGTAATAGAGTTGGGTTCACCCTAGTAAACTATAGGAGGATATATGGCTGATATCTCAGTCTATTGGGTTCACCCTAGTAAACTATAGGAGGATACATGGATGATATCTCAGTCTATTGATGTAACAGAGTTGGGTTCACCCTAGTAAACTATAGGAGGATATATGGCTGATATCTCAATCTATTGATGTAATAGAGTTGGGTTCACTCTAGGAAACTATAGGAGGGTATATGGCTGATATCTCAGTCTATTGGGTTCACCCTAGTAAACTATAGGAGGATATATGGCTGATATCTCAGTTTATTGGGTTCACCCTAGTAAACTATAGGAGGGTATATGGCTGATATCTCAGTCTATTGGGTTCACCCTAGTAAACTATAGGAGGATATATGGCTGATATCTCAGTCTATTGGGCTAACCCTAGTAAACTATAGGAGGATATATGGCTGTTATCTCAGTCTATTGATGTAATAGAGTTGGGTTCACCCTAGTAAACTATAGGGGGATATATGGCTGATATCTCAGTCTATTGGGTTCACCCTAGTAAACTATAGGAGGATATATGGCTGATATCTCAGTATATTGATGTAATAGAGTTGGGTTCACCCTAGTAAACTATAGGAGGATACATGGCTGATATCTCAGTCTATTGGGTTCACCCTAGTAAACTATAGGAGGATATATGGCTGATATCTCAGTATATTGATGTAATAGAGTTGGGTTCACCCTAGTAAACTATAGGAGGATACATGGCTGATATCTCAGTCTATTGATGTAATAGAGTTGGGTTCACCCTAGTAAACTATAGGGGGATATATGGCTGATATCTCAGTCTATTGATGTAATAGAGTTGGGTTCACCCTAGTAAACTATAGGAGGATATATGGCTGATATCTCATTCTATTGGGTTCACCCTAGTAAACTATAGGAGGATATATGGCTGATATCTCAGTCTATTGATGTAATAGAGTTGGGTTCACCCTAGTAAACTATAGGAGGATATATGGCTGATATCTCAGTCTATTGGGTTCACCCTAGTAAACTATAGGAGGATATATGGCTGATATCTCAGTCTATTGGGTTCACCTAGTAAACTATAGGAGGATATATGGCTGATATCTCAGTCTATTGATGTAATAGAGTTGGGTTCACCCTAGTAAACTATAGGAGGATATATGGCTGATATCTCAGTATATTGATGTAATAGAGTTGGGTTCACCCTAGTAAACTATAGGAGGATATATGGCTGAGATCTCAGTCTATTGGGTTCACCCTAGTAAACTATAGTAGGATATATGGCTGATATCTCAGTCTATTGGGTTCACCCTAGTAAACTATAGGAGGATATATGGCTGATATCTCAGTCTATTGGGTTCACCCTAGTAAACTATAGGAGGGTATATGGCTGATATCTCAGTCTATTGGGTTCACCCTAGTAAACTATAGGAGGATACATGGCTGATATCTCAGTCTATTGATGTAATAGAGTTGGGTTCACATTAGTAAACCATTCGGAGGGACATATGGCTGATATCTCAGTCTATTGGGTTCACCCTAGTAAACTATAGGAGGATACATGGCTGATATCTCAGTCTATTGATGTAATAGAGTTGGGTTCACCCTAGTAAACTATAGGAGGGACATATGGCTGATATCTCAGTCTATTGGGTTCACCCTAGTAAACTATAGTAGGATATATGGCTGATATCTCAGTCTATTGGGTTCACCCTAGTAAACTATAGGAGGATATATGGCTGATATCTCAGTCTATTGATGTAATAGAGTTGGGTTCACCCTAGTAAACTATAGGAGGATATATGGCTGATATCTCAGTCTATTGGGTTCACCCTAGTAAACTATAGGAGGATATATGGCTGATATCTCAGTATATTGATGTAATAGAGTTGGGTTCACCCTAGTAAACTATAGGAGGATATATGGCTGAGATCTCAGTCTATTGGGTTCACCCTAGTAAACTATAGTAGGATATATGGCTGATATCTCAGTCTATTGGGTTCACCCTAGTAAACTATAGGAGGCTATATGGCTGATATCTCAGTATATTGATGTAATAGAGTTGGGTTCACCCTAGTAAACTATAGGAGGATATATGGCTGAGATCTCAGTCTATTGGGTTCACCCTAGTAAACTATAGTAGGATATATGGCTGATATCTCAGTCTATTGGGTTCACCCTAGTAAACTATAGGAGGATACATGGATGATATCTCAGTCTATTGATGTAACAGAGTTGGGTTCACCCTAGTAAACTATAGGAGGATATATGGCTGATCTCAGTCTATTGATGTAATAGAGTTGGGTTCACCCTAGTAAACTATAGGAGGATATATGGCTGATCTCAGTCTATTGGGTTCACCCTAGTAAACTATAGGAGGATATATGGCTGATATCTCAGTCTATTGATGTAATAGAGTTGGGTTCACCCTAGTAAACTATAGGAGGATATATGGCTGATATCTCAATCTATTGATGTAATAGAGTTGGGTTCACCCTAGGAAACTATAGGAGGGTATATGGCTGATATCTCAGTCTATTGGGTTCACCCTAGTAAACTATAGGAGGATATATGGCTGATATTTCAGTTTATTGGGTTCACCGTAGTAAACTATAGGAGGGTATATGGCTGATATCTCAGTCTATTGGGTTCACCCTAGTAAACTATAGGAGGATATATGGCTGATATCTCAGTCTATTGGGTTAACCCTAGTAAACTATAGGAGGATATATGGCTGTTATCTCAGTCTATTGATGTAATAGAGTTGGGTTCACCCTAGTAAACTATAGGGGGATATATGGCTGATATCTCAGTCTATTGGGTTCACCCTAGTAAACTATAGGAGGATATATGGCTGATATCTCAGTCTATTGGGTTCACCCTAGTAAAGTATAGGAGGATATATGGCTGATATCTCAGTCTATTGATGTAATAGAGTTGGGTTCACCCTAGTAAACTATAGGAGGATACATGGATGATATCTCAGTCTATTCATGTAACAGAGTTGGGTTCACCCTAGTAAACTATAGTAGGATATATGGCTGATATCTCAGTCTATTGGGTTCACCCTAGTAAACTATAGGAGGATATATGGCTGATATCTAAGTATATTGATGATGTAATAGAGTTGGGTTCACCCTAGTAAACTATAGGAGGATATATGGCTGATATCTCAGTCTATTGGGTTCACCCTAGTAAACTATAGGAGGATATATGGCTGATATCTCAGTATATTGATGTAATAGAGTTGGGTTCACCCTAGTAAACTATAGGAGGATACATGGCTGATATCTCAGTCTATTGATGTAATAGAGTTGGGTTCACCCTAGTAAACTATAGGAGGATATATGGCTGATATCTCAGTCTATTGGGTTCACCCTAGTAAACTATAGGAGGATATATGGCTGATATCTCAGTATATTGATGTAATAGAGTTGGGTTCACCCTAGTAAACTATAGGAGGATATATGGCTGATATCTCAGTCTATTGGGTTCACCCTAGTAAACTATAGGAGGATATATGGCTGATATCTCAGTATATTGATGTAATAGAGTTGGGTTCACCCTAGTAAACTATAGGAGGATATATGGCTGAGATCTCAGTCTATTGGGTTCACCCTAGTAAACTATAGTAGGATATATGGCTGATATCTCAGTCTATTGGGTTCACCCTAGTAAACTATAGGAGGATATATGGCTGATATCTCAGTCTATTGGGTTCACCCTAGTAAACTATAGGAGGATATATGGCTGATATCTCAGTCTATTGGGTTCACCCTAGTAAACTATAGGGGGATATATGGCTGATATCTCAGTCTATTGATGTAATAGAGTTGGGTTCACCCTAGTAAACTATAGGAGGATATATGGCTGATATCTCAGTCTATTGGGTTCACCCTAGTAAACTATAGGGGGATATATGGCTGATATCTCAGTCTATTGATGTAATAGAGTTGGGTTCACCCTAGTAAACTATAGGAGGATATATGGCTGAGATCTCAGTCTATTGGGTTCACCCTAGTAAACTATAGGAGGATATATGGCTGATATCTCAGTCTATTGGGTTCACCCTAGTAAACTATAGGAGGATATATGGCTGATATCTCAGTCTATTGGGTTCACCCTAGTAAACTATAGGAGGATATATGGATGATATCTCAGTCTATTGATGTAATAGAGTTGGGTTCACCATCATTATTATTATTACTTTCACACAACTCACCACTCGGTCTTCTGACTGTAGACAGAAGAAAGAGAAGATAAAACATGATGTATTATGGGTACTAGAACATGAAGACAGACTACATCCTCTCTATTCTGACCTCCTCTGTAGACAGTAGATAAAACATGATGTATTATGGGTACTAGAACATGAAGACAGACTACATCCTCTCTATTCTGACCTCCTCTGTAGACAGTAGATAAAACATGATGTATTATGGGTACTAGAACATGAAGACAGGCTACATCCTCTCTACTCTGACCTCCTCTGTAGACAGAAAGATAAAACATGATGTATTATGGGTACTAGAACATGAAGACAGGCTACATCCTCTCTATTCTGACCTCCTCTGTAGACAGAAGATAAAACATGATGTATTATGGGTAATTTCCTCTATTTCTTTTGATAATGTTGGTAATGTTGAAAATGACATGAATATAGTAAACACAGAGACAACACTTACCCAGCGTTTCAGTCCGGCTTCGCAGTCTAGTCTGGTTTGGTCGTCTGGTCGGGTTTCGCTGTTCAGTTTGATCTTCAGGGGAGAGATATATATATATATCATCATCCAAAACAGACAGGAACATAGACAGACAGACAGACAGGAACACAGACAGACAGATAGGAACATAGACAGACAGACAGGAACTAGACAGACAGACAGACATACAGGAACATAGACAGACAGACAGACATACAGGAACATAGACAGACAGACAGGAACATAGACAGACAGACAGGAACATAGACAGACAGACAGACAGGAACATAGCAGACAGACAGGAACATAGACAGACAGACAGGAACACAGACAGACAGACAGACAGACAGGAACACAGACAGACAGACAGGAACATAGACAGACAGACAGGAACATAGACAGGCAGACAGGAACACAGACAGACAGACAGGAACACAGACAGACAGACAGACAGACAGACAGGAACATAGACAGACAGACAGACAGGAACATAGACAGAGAGACAGACAGGAACATAGAAAGACAGACAGGAACATAGACAGACAGACAGACAGGAACACAGACAGACAGATAGGAACATAGACAGACAGACAGGAACTAGACAGACAGACAGACATACAGGAACATAGACAGACAGACAGACAGACATACAGGAACATAGACAGACAGACAGGAACATAGACAGACAGACAGGAACATAGACAGACAGACAGACAGACAGACAGGAACATAGCAGACAGACAGGAACATAGACAGACAGACAGGAACACAGACAGACAGACAGACAGGAACACAGACAGACAGACAGGAACATAGACAGACAGACAGGAACATAGACAGGCAGACAGGAACACAGACAGACAGACAGACAGGAACACAGACAGACAGACAGGAACATAGACAGACAGACAGACAGGAACATAGACAGAGAGACAGACAGGAACATAGAAAGACAGACAGGAACATAGACAGACAGGAACATAGACAGACAGACAGGAACACAGACAGACAGACAGGAACATAGCAGACAGACAGGAACATAGACAGACAGACAGGAACACAGACAGACAGACAGACAGACAGGAACACAGACAGACAGACATGAACATAGACAGACAGACAGGAACATAGACAAGCAGACAGGAACACAGACAGACAGACAGGAACACAGACAGACAGACAGACAGACAGGAACATAGACAGACAGACAGACAGGAACATAGACAGAGAGACAGACAGGAACATAGAAAGACAGACAGGAACATAGACAGACAGGAACATAGACAGACAGACAGGAACACAGACAGACAGACAGACAGGAACATTGACAGACAGACAGGAACATTGACAGACAGACAGGAACATTGACAGACAGACAGGAACATAGACAGACAGACAGGAACATAGACAGACAGACAGGAACATAGACAGACAGACAGGAACATAGACAGACAGACAGGAACATAGACAGACAGACAGACAGACAGGAACACAGACAGACAGACATGACAGACAGACAGACAGACAGACAGGAACATAGACAGACAGACAGACAGGAACATAGACAGACAGGAACATAGACAGACAGGAACATTGACAGACAGACAGACAGGAACATAGACAGACAGACAGGAACACAGACAGACAGACAGGAACATAGACAGACAGACAGGAACTAGACAGACAGACAGACATACAGGAACATAGACAGACAGACAGACATACAGGAACATAGACAGACAGACAGGAACATAGACAGACAGACAGGAACATAGCAGACAGACAGGAACATAGACAGAGACAGACAGACAGGAACATAGACAGACAGACAGGAACACAGACAGACAGACAGGAACACAGACAGACAGACAGACAGACAGACAGACAGACAGACAGACAGACAGACAGACAGACAGGAACATAGACAGACAGACAGGAACATAGACAGAGACAGACAGACAGGAACATATACAGACAGACAGACAGGAACATAGACAGAGACAGACGGACAGGAACATAGACAGAGACAGACAGACAGGAACATAGACAAAGACAGACAGACAGGAACATAGACAGAGAGACAGGAACATAGACAGAGACAGACAGACAGGAACACAGACAGACAGACAGGAACATAGACAGACAGACAGACAGACAGACAGACAGACAGACAGACAGACAGGAACATAGACAGACAGACAGGAACATAGACAGACAGACA
Organism: Oncorhynchus nerka; assembly: GCF_034236695.1. Lineage (NCBI taxonomy): Eukaryota > Metazoa > Chordata > Actinopteri > Salmoniformes > Salmonidae > Oncorhynchus > Oncorhynchus nerka. Next base: position 84,621 of record NW_027040115.1, read on the forward strand.
GGAACATAGACAGACAGACAGACAGACAGACAGACAGACAGACAGACAGGAACATAGACAGACAGACAGACAGACAGACAGGAACACAGACCGACAGACAGGAACATAGACAGACAGACAGGAACATAGACAGACAGTCAGGAATACAGACAAGACAGACAGGAACATAGACAGACAGACAGACAGACAGGAACACAGACAGACAGACAGGAACATAGACAGACAGACAGGAACATAGACAGAGACAGACAGGAACATAGACAGACAGACAGACAGACAGACAGACAGACAGACAGACAGACAGACAGGAACATAGACAGACAGACAGACAGACAGACAGGAACATAGACAGACAGACAGACAGACAGACAGACAGACAGACAGACAGACAGACAGACAGACAGGAACATAGACAGAGACAGACAGACAGGAACACAGACAGACAGACAGGAACACAGACAGACAGACAGGAACACAGACAGACAGACAGGAACACAGACAGACAGACAGGTACATAGACAGACAGACAGACAGACAGACAGACAGACAGACAGACAGGAACACAGACAGACAGACAGGAACATAGACGGACAGACAGGAACATAGACAGACAGACAGGAACATAGACAGACAGACAGGAACACAGACAGACAGACAGGAACATAGACAGACAGACAGGAACATAGACAGACAGACAGACAGACAGACAGACAGACAGACAGACAGGAACATAGACAGACAGACAGGAACATAGACAGACAGACAGGAACTAGACAGACAGACAGACATACAGGAACATAGACAGACAGACAGACATACAGGAACATAGACAGACAGACAGGAACATAGACAGACAGACAGGAACATAGACAGACAGACAGACAGGAACATAGCAGACAGACAGGAACATAGACAGACAGACAGGAACACAGACAGACAGACAGGAACATAGACAGACAGACAGGAACATAGACAGGCAGACAGGAACACAGACAGACAGACAGGAACACAGACAGACAGACAGGAACTAGACAGACAGACAGACATACAGGAACATAGACAGACAGACAGACATACAGGAACATAGACAGACAGACAGGAACATAGACAGACAGACAGGAACATAGCAGACAGACAGGAACATAGACAGAGACAGACAGACAGGAACATAGACAGACAGACAGGAACACAGACAGACAGACAGGAACACAGACAGACAGACAGACAGACAGACAGACAGACAGACAGACAGACAGACAGGAACATAGACAGACAGACAGGAACATAGACAGAGACAGACAGACAGGAACATATACAGACAGACAGACAGGAACATAGACAGAGACAGACGGACAGGAACATAGACAGAGACAGACAGACAGGAACATAGACAAAGACAGACAGACAGGAACATAGACAGAGAGACAGGAACATAGACAGAGACAGACAGACAGGAACACAGACAGACAGACAGGAACATAGACAGACAGACAGACAGACAGACAGACAGACAGACAGGAACATAGACAGACAGACAGGAACATAGACAGACAGACAGGAACATAGACAGACAGACAGACAGACAGACAGACAGACAGACAGACAGGAACATAGACAGACAGACAGACAGACAGACAGGAACACAGACCGACAGACAGGAACATAGACAGACAGACAGGAACATAGACAGACAGACAGGAATACAGACAGACAGACAGGAACATAGACAGACAGACAGACAGACAGACAGGAACACAGACAGACAGACAGGAACATAGACAGACAGACAGGAACATAGACAGAGACAGACAGGAACATAGACAGACAGACAGACAGACAGACAGACAGACAGACAGACAGACAGGAACATAGACAGACAGACAGACAGACAGACAGACAGGAACATAGACAGACAGACAGACAGACAGACAGACAGACAGACAGACAGACAGACAGACAGACAGACAGACAGACAGGAACATAGACAGAGACAGACAGACAGGAACACAGACAGACAGACAGGAACACAGACAGACAGACAGGAACACAGACAGACAGACAGGTACATAGACAGACAGACAGACAGACAGACAGGAACACAGACAGACAGACAGGAACATAGACGGACAGACAGGAACATAGACAGACAGACAGGAACATAGACAGACAGACAGGAACACAGACAGACAGACAGACAGGAACATAGACAGACAGACAGGAACATAGACAGACAGACAGACAGACAGACAGACAGACATACAGACAGACAGGAACATAGACAGACAGACAGGAACTAGACAGACAGACAGACATACAGGAACATAGACAGACAGACAGACATACAGGAACATAGACAGACAGACAGGAACATAGACAGACAGACAGGAACATAGACAGACAGACAGACAGGAACATAGCAGACAGACAGGAACATAGACAGACAGACAGGAACACAGACAGACAGACAGGAACATAGACAGACAGACAGGAACATAGACAGGCAGACAGGAACACAGACAGACAGACAGGAACACAGACAGACAGACAGACAGGAACATAGACAGACAGACAGACAGGAACATAGACAGAGAGACAGACAGGAACATAGACAGACAGACAGACAGGAACACAGACAGACAGATAGGAACATAGACAGACAGACAGGAACTAGACAGACAGACAGACATACAGGAACATAGACAGACAGACAGACAGACATACAGGAACATAGACAGACAGACAGGAACATAGACAGACAGACAGGAACATAGACAGACAGACAGACAGGAACATAGCAGACAGACAGGAACATAGACAGACAGACAGGAACATAGACAGACAGACAGGAACACAGACAGACAGACAGACAGACAGGAACATAGACAGACAAACAGGAACATAGACAGGCAGACAGGAACACAGACAGACAGACAGACAGGAACACAGACAGACAGACAGACAGGAACATAGACAGACAGACAGGAACACAGACAGACAGACAGACAGACAGGAACATAGACAGACAGACAGGAACATAGACAGGCAGACAGGAACACAGACAGACAGACAGACAGGAACATAGACAGAGAGACAGACAGGAACATAGAAAGACAGACAGGAACATAGACAGACAGGAACATAGACAGACAGACAGGAACACAGACAGACAGACAGACAGGAACATAGCAGACAGACAGGAACATAGACAGACAGACAGGAACACAGACAGACAGACAGGAACACAGACAGACAGACAGGAACATAGACAGACAGACAGGAACATAGACAGACAGACAGACAGACAGACAGACAGACAGGAACATAGACAGACAGACAGACAGACAGGAACACAGACCGACAGACAGGAACATAGACAGACAGACAGGAACATAGACAGACAGACAGGAATACAGACAGACAGACAGGAACATAGACAGACAGACAGACAGACAGGAACACAGACAGACAGACAGGAACATAGACAGACAGACAGGAACATAGACAGAGACAGACAGGAACATAGACAGACAGACAGACAGACAGACAGACAGACAGACAGACAGACAGACAGGAACATAGACAGACAGACAGACAGACAGACAGACAGGAACATAGACAGACAGACAGACAGACAGACAGACAGACAGACAGGAACATAGACAGAGACAGACAGACAGGAACACAGACAGACAGACAGGAACACAGACAGACAGACAGGAACACAGACAGACAGACAGGAACACAGACAGACAGACAGGTACATAGACAGACAGACAGACAGACAGACAGACAGGAACACAGACAGACAGACAGGAACATAGACGGACAGACAGGAACATAGACAGACAGACAGGAACATAGACAGACAGACAGGAACACAGACAGACAGACAGACAGGAACATAGACAGACAGACAGGAACATAGACAGACTGACAGACAGACAGACAGACAGACATACAGACAGGAACATAGACAGACAGACAGGAACTAGACAGACAGACAGACATACAGGAACATAGACAGACAGACAGACATACAGGAACATAGACAGACAGACAGGAACATAGACAGACAGAGAGGAACATAGACAGACAGACAGACAGGAACATAGCAGACAGACAGGAACATAGACAGACAGACAGGAACACAGACAGACAGACAGGAACATAGACAGACAGACAGGAACATAGACAGGCAGACAGGAACACAGACAGACAGACAGGAACACAGACAGACAGACAGACAGGAACATAGACAGACAGACAGACAGGAACATAGACAGAGAGACAGACAGGAACATAGACAGACAGACAGACAGGAACACAGACAGACAGATAGGAACATAGACAGACAGACAGGAACTAGACAGACAGACAGACATACAGGAACATAGACAGACAGACAGACAGACATACAGGAACATAGACAGACAGACAGGAACATAGACAGACAGACAGGAACATAGACAGACAGACAGACAGACAGGAACATAGCAGACAGACAGGAACATAGACAGACAGACAGGAACATAGACAGACAGACAGACAGACAGGAACATAGACAGACAGACAGGAACATAGACAGGCAGACAGGAACACAGACAGACAGACAGACAGGAACACAGACAGACAGACAGACAGGAACATAGACAGACAGACAGGAACACAGACAGACAGACAGACAGACAGGAACATAGACAGACAGACAGGAACATAGACAGGCAGACAGGAACACAGACAGACAGACAGACAGGAACATAGACAGAGAGACAGACAGGAACATAGAAAGACAGACAGGAACATAGACAGACAGGAACATAGACAGACAGACAGGAACACAGACAGACAGACAGACAGGAACATAGCAGACAGACAGGAACATAGACAGACAGACAGGAACACAGACAGACAGACAGGAACACAGACAGACAGACAGGAACATAGACAGACAGACAGGAACATAGACAAGCAGACAGGAACACAGACAGACAGACAGGAACACAGACAGACAGACAGACAGACAGGAACATAGACAGACAGACAGACAGGAACATAGACAGAGAGACAGACAGGAACATAGAAAGACAGACAGAAACATAGACAGACAGGAACATAGACAGACAGACAGGAACACAGACAGACAGACAGACAGGAACATTGACAGACAGACAGGAACACAGACAGACAGACAGGAACATAGACAGACAGACAGGAACATAGACAGACAGACAGGAACATAGACAGACAGACAGGAACATAGACAGACAGACAGACAGACAGGAACACAGACAGACAGACATGACAGACAGACAGACAGGAACATAGACAGACAGACAGACAGGAACATAGACAGACAGGAACATAGACAGACAGGAACATAGACAGACAGACAGGAACATTGACAGACAGACAGGAACATAGACAGGCAGACAGACAGGAACATAGACAGACAGACAGACAGGAACATAGACAGACAGACAGGAACACAGACAGACAGACAGGAACATAGACAGACAGACAGGAACTAGACAGACAGACAGACATACAGGAACATAGACAGACAGACAGGAACATAGACAGACAGACAGACAGGAACATAGACAGACAGACAGGAACATAGACAGAAAGACAGACAGACAGACAGGAACACAGACAGACAGACAGGAACATAGACAGACAGACAGGAACATAGACAGAGACAGACAGACAGGAACATAGACAGACAGACAGGAACATAGACAGAGACAGACAGACAGGAACATAGACAGACAGACAGGAACATAGACAGACAGACAGACAGACAGACAGGAACATAGACAGACAGACAGGAACAAAGACAGACAGACAGGAACACAGACAGACAGACAGGAACATAGACAGACAGACAGGAACATAGACAGACAGACAGGCACATAGACAGAGACAGACAGACAGGAACATAGACAGACAGACAGGAACACAGACAGACAGACAGGAACACAGACAGACAGACAGACAGACAGACAGACAGACAGACAGGAACATAGACAGACAGACAGACAGGAACATAGACAGAGACAGACAGACAGGAACATATACAGAGACAGGTACATAGACAGACAGACAGACAGGCAAACAGACAGACAGACAGACAGACAGACAGACAGGCAGACAGACAGACAGACAGGAACATAGACAGACATGAACATAGACAGACAGACAGACAGGAACATAGACAGAGACAGACAGACAGGAACATAGACAGAGACAGACAGACAGGAACACAGACATACAGACAGACAGGAACATAGACAGAGAGACAGACAGGAACACAGACAGACAGACAGGAACATAGACAGACAGACAGACAGACAGACAGGAACATAGACAGACAGACAGGAACATAGACAGACAGACAGGAACATAGACAGACAGACAGACAGACAGACAGACAGACAGACAGACAGACAGACAGACAGGAACATAGACAGACAGACAGACAGACAGACAGACAGACAGACAGACAGGAACACAGACCGACAGACAGGAACATAGACAGACAGACAGGAACATAGACAGACAGACAGGAATACAGACAGACAGACAGGAACATAGACAGACAGACAGACAGACAGGAACACAGACAGACAGACAGGAACATAGACAGACAGACAGAAACA
>NW_027040115.1:96279-160498 GCF_034236695.1 Oncorhynchus nerka
CCCAGTACAGCCAGTAGAGGACTTGTTACCCCTCAGAAACTGGTTCCTCTGGTCTACCCAGCACAGGACTGGTCACCCCTCAGAGCCTGGTTCCTCTGGTCTACCCAGCACAGGACTGGTCACCCCTCAGAGCCTGGTTCCTCTGGTCTACCCAGTACAGCCAGTAGAGGACTGGCCACCCCTCAGAGCCTGGTTCCTCTGGTCTACCCAGCACAGGACTGGTCACCCCTCAGAGCCTGGTTCTTCTCTACCCAGTACAGCCAGTAGAGGACTGGCCACCCCTCAGAGCCTGGTTCCTCTCTACCCAGTACAGCCAGTAGAGGACTGGTGACCCCTCAGAGCCTGGTTCCTCTCTACCCAGTACAGCCAGTAGAGGACTGGTCACCCCTCAGAGCCTGGTTCCTCTGGTCTACCCAGCACAGGACTGGTCACCCCTCAGAGCCTGGTTCCTCTGGTCTACCCAGTACAGCCAGTAGAGGACTGGCCACCCCTCAGAGCCTGGTTCCTCTGGTCTACCCAGCACAGGACTGGTCACCCCTCAGAGCCTGGTTCCTCTGGTCTACCCAGTACAGCCAGTAGAGGACTGGCCACCCCTCAGAGCCTGGTTCCTCTGGTCTACCCAGCACAGGACTGGTCACCCCTCAGAGCCTGGTTCCTCTGGTCTACCCAGTACAGCCAGTAGAGGACTGGTCACCCCTCAGAGCCTGGTTCCTCTGGTCTACACAGTACAGCCAGTAGAGGACTGGCCACCCCTCAGAGCCTGGTTCCTCTCTACCCAGTACAGCCAGTAGAGGACTGGTGACCCCTCAGAGCCTGGTTCCTCTCTACCCAGTACAGCCAGTAGAGGACTGGTCACCCCTCAGAGCCTGGTTCCTCTGGTCTACCCAGCACAGGACTGGTCACCCCTCAGAGCCTGGTTCCTCTGGTCTACCCAGTACAGCCAGTAGAGGACTGGCCACCCCTCAGAGCCTGGTTCCTCTGGTCTACCCAGCACAGGACTGGTCACCCCTCAGAGCCTGGTTCCTCTGGTCTACCCAGTACAGCCAGTAGAGGACTGGTCACCCCTCAGAGCCTGGTTCCTCTGGTCTACCCAGTACAGCCAGTAGAGGACTGGCCACCCCTCAGAGCCTGGTTCCTCTGGTCTACCCAGCACAGGACTGGTCACCCCTCAGAGCCTGGTTCTTCTCTACCCAGTACAGCCAGTAGAGGACTGGTCACCCCTCAGAGCCTGGTTCCTCTGGTCTACCCAGTACAGCCAGTAGAGGACTTGTTACCCCTCAGAAACTGGTTCCTCTGGTCTACCCAGCACAGGACTGGTCACCCCTCAGAGCCTGGTTCCTCTGGTCTACCCAGTACAGCCAGTAGAGGACTGGTCACCCCTCAGAGCCTGGTTCCTCTGGTCTACCCAGTACAGCCAGTAGAGGACTGGTCACCCCTCAGAGCCTGGTTCCTCTGGTCTACCCAGTACAGCCAGTAGAGGACTGGTCACCCCTCAGAGCCTGGTTCCTCTGGTGTACACAGTACAGCCAGTAGAGGACTGGCCACCCCTCAGAGCCGGGTTCCTCTGGTCTACCCAGCACAGGACTGGTCACCCCTCAGAGCCTGGTTCCTCTGGTCTACCCAGTACAGCCAGTAGAGGACTGGTCACCCCTCAGAGCCTGGTTCCTCTCTACCCAGTACAGCCAGTAGAGGACTGGTCACCCCTCAGAGCCTGGTTCCTCTGGTCTACCCAGTACAGCCAGTAGAGGACTGGTCACCCCTCAGAGCCTGGTTCCTCTGGTCTACCCAGTACAGCCAGTAGAGGACTTGTTACCCCTCAGAAACTGGTTCCTCTGGTCTACCCAGCACAGGACTGGTCACCCCTCAGAGCCTGGTTCCTCTGGTCTACCCAGTACAGCCAGTAGAGGACTGGTCACCCCTCAGAGCCTGGTTCCTCTGGTCTACCCAGTACAGCCAGTAGAGGACTGGTCACCCCTCAGAGCCTGGTTCCTCTGGTCTACCCAGTACAGCCAGTAGAGGACTGGCCACCCCTCAGAGCCTGGTTCCTCTGGTCTACCCAGCACAGGACTGGTCACCCCTCAGAGCCTGGTTCTTCTCTACCCAGTACAGCCAGTAGAGGACTGGTCACCCCTCAGAGCCTGGTTCCTCTGGTCTACCCAGTACAGCCAGTAGAGGACTGGCCACCCCTCAGAAACTGGTTCCTCTGGTCTACCCAGCACAGGACTGGTCACCCCTCAGAGCCTGGTTCCTCTGGTCTACCCAGTACAGCCAGTAGAGGACTGGTCACCCCTCAGAGCCTGGTTCCTCTGGTCTACCCAGTACAGCCAGTAGAGGACTGGTCACCCCTCAGAGCCTGGGTCCTCTGGTCTACCCAGTACAGCCAGTAGAGGCCTGGTCACCCCTCAGAGCCTGGTTCCTCTGGTCTACACAGTACAGCCAGTAGAGGACTGGCCACCCCTCAGAGCCTGGTTCCTCTCTACCCAGTACAGCCAGTAGAGGACTGGTGACCCCTCAGAGCCTGGTTCCTCTCTACCCAGTACAGCCAGTAGAGGACTTGTTACCCCTCAGAAACTGGTTCCTCTGGTCTACCCAGCACAGGACTGGTCACCCCTCAGAGCCTGGTTCCTCTGGTCTACCCAGTACAGCCAGTAGAGGACTGGTCACCCCTCAGAGCCTGGTTCCTCTGGTCTACCCAGTACAGCCAGTAGAGGACTGGTCACCCCTCAGAGCCTGGTTCCTCTGGTCTACCCAGTACAGCCAGTAGAGGCCTGGTCACCCCTCAGAGCCTGGTTCCTCTGGTCTACACAGTACAGCCAGTAGAGGACTGGCCACCCCTCAGAGCCTGGTTCCTCTCTACCCAGTACAGCCAGTAGAGGACTGGTGACCCCTCAGAGCCTGGTTCCTCTCTACCCAGTAGAGGACTGGTCACCCCTCAGAGCCTGGATCCTCTGGTCTACCCAGCACAGGACTGGTCACCCCTCAGAGCCTGGTTCCTCTGGTCAGGCCCCAGTACAGCCAGTAGAGAGGACTGGCCACCCCTCAGAGCCTGGTTCCTCTGGTCTACCCAGCACAGGACTGGTCACCCCTCAGAGCCTGGTTCCTCTGGTCTACCCAGTACAGCCAGTAGAGGACTGGTTACCCCTCAGAGCCTGGTTCCTCTCTACCCAGTACAGCCAGTAGAGGACTTGTCACCCCTCAGAGCCTGGTTCCTCTGGTCTACCCAGTACAGCCAGTAGAGGACTGGTCACCCCTCCGAGCCTGGTTCCTCTGGTCTACCCAGTACAGCCAGTAGAGGACTGGTCACCCCTCAGAGCCTGGTTCTTCTCTACCCAGTACAGCCAGTAGAGGACTGGTCACCCCTCAGAGCCTGGTTCCTCTGGTCTACCCAGTACAGCCAGTAGAGGACTGGTCATCCCTCAGAGCCTGGTTCCTCTGGTCTACCCAGTACAGCCAGTAGAGGACTTGTTACCCCTCAGAAACTGGTTCCTCTGGTCTACCCAGCACAGGACTGGTCACCCCTCAGAGCCTGGTTCCTCTGGTCTACCCAGTACAGCCAGTAGAGGACTGGTCACCCCTCAGAGCCTGGTTCCTCTGGTCTACCCAGTACAGCCAGTAGAGGACTGGTCACCCCTCAGAGCCTGGTTCCTCTGGTCTACCCAGTACAGCCAGTAGAGGCCTGGTCACCCCTCAGAGCCTGGTTCCTCTGGTCTACACAGTACAGCCAGTAGAGGACTGGCCACCCCTCAGAGCCTGGTTCCTCTCTACCCAGTACAGCCAGTAGAGGACTGGTGACCCCTCAGAGCCTGGTTCCTCTCTACCCAGTACAGCCAGTAGAGGACTGGTCACCCCTCAGAGCCTGGTTCCTCTGGTCTACCCAGCACAGGACTGGTCACCCCTCAGAGCCTGGTTCCTCTGGTCTACCCAGTACAGCCAGTAGAGGACTGGCCACCCCTCAGAGCCTGGTTCCTCTGGTCTACCCAGCACAGGACTGGTCACCCCTCAGAGCCTGGTTCCTCTGGTCTACCCAGTACAGCCAGTAGAGGACTGGTCACCCCTCAGAGCCTGGTTCCTCTCTACCCAGTACAGCCAGTAGAGGACTGGTCACCCCTCAGAGCCTGGTTCCTCTGGTCTACCCAGTACAGCCAGTAGAGGACTGGTCACCCCTCCGAGCCTGTTTCCTCTGGTCTACCCAGTACAGCCAGTAGAGGACTGGTCACCCCTCAGAGCCTGGTTCTTCTCTACCCAGTACAGCCAGTAGAGGACTGGTCACCCCTCAGAGCCTGGTTCCTCTGGTCTACCCAGTACAGCCAGTAGAGGACTGGTCATCCCTCAGAGCCTGGTTCCTCTGGTCTACCCAGTACAGCCAGTAGAGGACTGGCCACCCCTCAGAGCCTGGTTCCTCTGGTCTACCCAGCACAGGACTGGTCACCCCTCAGAGCCTGGTTCCTCTCTACCCAGTACAGCCAGTAGAGGACTGGTCACCCCTCAGAGCCTGGTTCCTCTCTACCCAGTACAGCCAGTAGAGGACTGGTCACCCCTCAGAGCCTGGTTCCTCTGGTCTACCCAGTACAGCCAGTAGAGGACTGGTCACCCCTCCGAGCCTGGTTCCTCTGGTCTACCCAGTACAGCCAGTAGAGGACTGGTCACCCCTCAGAGCCTGGTTCTTCTCTACCCAGTACAGCCAGTAGAGGACTGGTCACCCCTCAGAGCCTGGTTCCTCTGGTCTACCCAGTACAGCCAGTAGAGGACTGGTCATCCCTCAGAGCCTGGTTCCTCTGGTCTACCCAGTACAGCCAGTAGAGGACTGGCCACCCCTCAGAGCCTGGTTCCTCTGGTCTACCCAGCACAGGACTGGTCACCCCTCAGAGCCTGGTTCCTCTGGTCTACCCAGTACAGCCAGTAGAGGACTGGTCACCCCTCAGAGCCTGGTTCCTCTCTACCCAGTACAGCCAGTAGAGGACTGGTCACCCCTCAGAGCCTGGGTCCTCTGGTCTACCCAGTACAGCCAGTAGAGGACTGGTCACCCCTCCGAGCCTGGTTCCTCTGGTCTACCCAGTACAGCCAGTAGAGGACTGGTCACCCCTCAGAGCCTGGTTCCTCTGGTCTACGCAGTACAGCCAGTAGAGGACTGGCCACCCCTCAGAGCCTGGTTCCTCTCTACCCAGTACAGACAGTAAAGGACTGGTCACCCCTCAGAGCCTGGTTCCTCTGGTCTACCCAGTACAGCCAGTAGAGGACTGGTCACCCCTCAGAGCCTGGTTCCTCTGGTCTACCCAGTACAGACAGTAGAGGACTGGTCACCCATCAGAGCCTGGTTCCTCTGGTCTACCCAGTACAGCCAGTAGAGGACTCGTTACCCCTCAGAGCCTGGTTCCTCTCTACCCAGTACAGTCAGTAGAGGACTGGTCACCCCTCAGAGCCTGGTTCCTCTGGTCTACCCAGTACAGCCAGTAGAGGACTGGTCACCCCTCAGAGCCTGGTTCTTCTCTACCCAGTACAGCCAGTAGAGGACTGGTCACCCCTCAGAGCCTGGTTCCTCTCTATCCAATACAGCCAGTAGAGGACTGGTCACCCCTCAGAGCCTGGTTCCTCTCTACCCAGTACAGCCAGTAGAGGACTGGTCACCCCTCAGAGCCTGGTTCCTCTCTACCCAGTACAGCCAGTAGAGGACAGTTCACCCCTCAGAGCCTGGTTCCTCTCTACCCAGTACAGCCAGTAGAGGACTGGTCACCACTCAGAGCCTGGTTCCTCTGGTCTACCCAGTACAGCCAGTAGAGGACTGGTCACCCCTCAGAGCCTGGTTCCTCTGGTCTACCCAGTACAGCCAGTAGAGGACTTGTTACCCCTCAGAAACTGGTTCCTCTGGTCTACCCAGCACAGGACTGGTCACCCCTCAGAGCCTGGTTCCTCTGGTCTACCCAGTACAGCCAGTAGAGGACTGGTCACCCCTCAGAGCCTGGTTCCTCTGGTCTACCCAGTACAGCCAGTAGAGGACTGGGCACCCCTCAGAGCCTGGTTCCTCTGGTCTACCCAGTACAGCCAGTAGAGGACTGGTCACCCCTCAGAGCCTGGTTCCTCTCTACCCAGTACAGCCAGTAGAGGACTGGTCACCCCTCAGAGCCTGGTTCCTCTGGTCTACCCAGTACAGCCAGTAGAGGACATGTTACCCCTCAGAAACTGGTTCCTCTGGTCTACCCAGCACAGGACTGGTCACCCCTCAGAGCCTGGTTCCTCTGGTCTACCCAGCACAGGACTGGTCACCCCTCAGAGCCTGGTTCCTCTGGTCTACCCAGTACAGCCAGTAGAGGACTGGTCACCCCTCAGAGCCTGGTTCCTCTGGTCTACCCAGTACAGCCAGTAGAGGACTTGTTACCCCTCAGAAACTGGTTCCTCTGGTCTACCCAGCACAGGACTGGTCACCCCTCAGAGCCTGGTTCCTCTGGTCTACCCAGTACAGCCAGTAGAGGACTGGTCACCCCTCAGAGCCTGGTTCCTCTGGTCTACCCAGTACAGCCAGTAGAGGACTGGTCACCCCTCAGAGCCTGGTTCCTCTGGTCTACCCAGTACAGCCAGTAGAGGACTGGTCACCCCTCAGAGCCTGGTTACTCTCTACCCAGTACAGCCAGTAGAGGACTGGTCACCCCTCAGAGCCTGGTTCCTCTGGTCTACCCAGTACAGCCAGTAGAGCACTGGTCACCCCTCAGAGCCTGGTTCCTCTGGTCTACCCAGTATAGCCAGTAGAGGACTTGTTACCCCTCAGAAACTGGTTCCTCTGGTCTACCCAGCACAGGACTGGTCACCCCTCAGAGCCTGGTTCCTCTGGTCTACCCAGTACAGCCAGTAGAGGACTGGTCACCCCTCAGAGCCTGGTTCCTCTGGTCTACCCAGTACAGCCAGTAGAGGACTGGTCACCCCTCAGATCCTGGTTCCTCTGGTCTACCCAGTACAGTCAGTAGAGGACTGGTCACCCCTCAGAGCCTGGTTCCTCTGGTCTACCCAGTACAGCCAGTAGAGTACTGGCCACCCCTCAGAGCCTGGTTCCTCTGGTCTACCCTGTACAGACAGTAGAGGACTGGTCACCCATCAGAGCCTGGTTCCTCTGGTCGACCCAGCACAGGACTGGTCACCCCTCAGAGCCTGGTTCCTCTGGTCTACCCAGTAGAGGACTGGTCACCCCTCAGAGCCCGGTTCCTCTAGTCTATCCAGTACAGCCAGTAGAGGACTGGTCACCCCTCAGAGCCTGGTTCCTCTGGTCTACTCAGTACAGTCAGTAGAGGACTGGTCACCCCTCAGAGCCTGGTTCCTCTGGTCTACCAATTACAGCCAGTAGAGGACTGGTCACCCCTCAGAGCCTGGTTCCTCTGGTCTACACAGTACAGCCAATAGAGGACTGGTCACCCCTCAGAGCCTGGTTCCTCTCTACGCAGTACAGTCAGTAGAGGACTGGTCACCCCTCAGAGCCTGGTTCCTCTGGTCTACCCAGTACAGCCAGTAGAGGACTGGTCACCCCTCAGAGCCTGGTTCCTCTGGTCTACCCAGTACAGCCAGTAGAGGACTGGCCACCCCTCAGAGCCTGGTTCCTCTGGTCTACCCAGCACAGGACTGGTCACCCCTCAGAGCCTGGTTCTTCTCTACCCAGTACAGCCAGTAGAGGACTGGTCACCCCTCAGAGCCTGGTTCCTCTGGTCTACCCAGTACAGCCAGTAGAGGACTGGCCACCCCTCAGAAACTGGTTCCTCTGGTCTACCCAGCACAGGACTGGTCACCCCTCAGAGCCTGGTTCCTCTGGTCTACCCAGTACAGCCAGTAGAGGACTGGTCACCCCTCAGAGCCTGGTTCCTCTGGTCTACCCAGTACAGCCAGTAGAGGACTGGTCACCCCTCAGAGCCTGGGTCCTCTGGTCTACCCAGTACAGCCAGTAGAGGCCTGGTCACCCCTCAGAGCCTGGTTCCTCTGGTCTACACAGTACAGCCAGTAGAGGACTGGCCACCCCTCAGAGCCTGGTTCCTCTCTACCCAGTACAGCCAGTAGAGGACTGGTGACCCCTCAGAGCCTGGTTCCTCTCACCCAGTACAGCCAGTAGAGGACTTGTTACCCCTCAGAAACTGGTTCCTCTGGTCTACCCAGCACAGGACTGGTCACCCCTCAGAGCCTGGTTCCTCTGGTCTACCCAGTACAGCCAGTAGAGGACTGGTCACCCCTCAGAGCCTGGTTCCTCTGGTCTACCCAGTACAGCCAGTAGAGGACTGGTCACCCCTCAGAGCCTGGTTCCTCTGGTCTACCCAGTACAGCCAGTAGAGGCCTGGTCACCCCTCAGAGCCTGGTTCCTCTGGTCTACACAGTACAGCCAGTAGAGGACTGGCCACCCCTCAGAGCCTGGTTCCTCTCTACCCAGTACAGCCAGTAGAGGACTGGTGACCCCTCAGAGCCTGGTTCCTCTCTACCCAGTAGAGGACTGGTCACCCCTCAGAGCCTGGATCCTCTGGTCTACCCAGCACAGGACTGGTCACCCCTCAGAGCCTGGTTCCTCTGGTCTACCCAGTACAGCCAGTAGAGGACTGGCCACCCCTCAGAGCCTGGTTCCTCTGGTCTACCCAGCACAGGACTGGTCACCCCTCAGAGCCTGGTTCCTCTGGTCTACCCAGTACAGCCAGTAGAGGACTGGTTACCCCTCAGAGCCTGGTTCCTCTCTACCCAGTACAGCCAGTAGAGGACTTGTCACCCCTCAGAGCCTGGTTCCTCTGGTCTACCCAGTACAGCCAGTAGAGGACTGGTCACCCCTCCGAGCCTGGTTCCTCTGGTCTACCCAGTACAGCCAGTAGAGGACTGGTCACCCCTCAGAGCCTGGTTCTTCTCTACCCAGTACAGCCAGTAGAGGACTGGTCACCCCTCAGAGCCTGGTTCCTCTGGTCTACCCAGTACAGCCAGTAGAGGACTGGTCATCCCTCAGAGCCTGGTTCCTCTGGTCTACCCAGTACAGCCAGTAGAGGACTTGTTACCCCTCAGAAACTGGTTCCTCTGGTCTACCCAGCACAGGACTGGTCACCCCTCAGAGCCTGGTTCCTCTGGTCTACCCAGTACAGCCAGTAGAGGACTGGTCACCCCTCAGAGCCTGGTTCCTCTGGTCTACCCAGTACAGCCAGTAGAGGACTGGTCACCCCTCAGAGCCTGGTTCCTCTGGTCTACCCAGTACAGCCAGTAGAGGCCTGGTCACCCCTCAGAGCCTGGTTCCTCTGGTCTACACAGTACAGCCAGTAGAGGACTGGCCACCCCTCAGAGCCTGGTTCCCCTCTACCCAGTACAGCCAGTAGAGGACTGGTGACCCCTCAGAGCCTGGTTCCTCTCTACCCAGTACAGCCAGTAGAGGACTGGTCACCCCTCAGAGCCTGGTTCCTCTGGTCTACCCAGCACAGGACTGGTCACCCCTCAGAGCCTGGTTCCTCTGGTCTACCCAGTACAGCCAGTAGAGGACTGGCCACCCCTCAGAGCCTGGTTCCTCTGGTCTACCCAGCACAGGACTGGTCACCCCTCAGAGCCTGGTTCCTCTGGTCTACCCAGTACAGCCAGTAGAGGACTGGTCACCCCTCAGAGCCTGGTTCCTCTCTACCCAGTACAGCCAGTAGAGGACTGGTCACCCCTCAGAGCCTGGTTCCTCTGGTCTACCCAGTACAGCCAGTAGAGGACTGGTCACCCCTCCGAGCCTGTTTCCTCTGGTCTACCCAGTACAGCCAGTAGAGGACTGGTCACCCCTCAGAGCCTGGTTCTTCTCTACCCAGTACAGCCAGTAGAGGACTGGTCACCCCTCAGAGCCTGGTTCCTCTGGTCTACCCAGTACAGCCAGTAGAGGACTGGTCATCCCTCAGAGCCTGGTTCCTCTGGTCTACCCAGTACAGCCAGTAGAGGACTGGCCACCCCTCAGAGCCTGGTTCCTCTGGTCTACCCAGCACAGGACTGGTCACCCTCAGAGCCTGGTTCCTCTCTACCCAGTACAGCCAGTAGAGGACTGGTCACCCCTCAGAGCCTGGTTCCTCTCTACCCAGTACAGCCAGTAGAGGACTGGTCACCCCTCAGAGCCTGGTTCCTCTGGTCTACCCAGTACAGCCAGTAGAGGACTGGTCACCCCTCCGAGCCTGGTTCCTCTGGTCTACCCAGTACAGCCAGTAGAGGACTGGTCACCCCTCAGAGCCTGGTTCTTCTCTACCCAGTACAGCCAGTAGAGGACTGGTCACCCCTCAGAGCCTGGTTCCTCTGGTCTACCCAGTACAGCCAGTAGAGGACTGGTCATCCCTCAGAGCCTGGTTCCTCTGGTCTACCCAGTACAGCCAGTAGAGGACTGGCCACCCCTCAGAGCCTGGTTCCTCTGGTCTACCCAGCACAGGACTGGTCACCCCTCAGAGCCTGGTTCCTCTGGTCTACCCAGTACAGCCAGTAGAGGACTGGTCACCCCTCAGAGCCTGGTTCCTCTCTACCCAGTACAGCCAGTAGAGGACTGGTCACCCCTCAGAGCCTGGGTCCTCTGGTCTACCCAGTACAGCCAGTAGAGGACTGGTCACCCCTCAGAGCCTGGTTCCTCTGGTCTACCCAGTACAGCCAGTAGAGGACTGGTCACCCCTCAGAGCCTGGTTCCTCTGGTCTACGCAGTACAGCCAGTAGAGGACTGGCCACCCCTCAGAGCCTGGTTCCTCTCTACCCAGTACAGACAGTAAAGGACTGGTCACCCCTCAGAGCCTGGTTCCTCTGGTCTACCCAGTACAGCCAGTAGAGGACTGGTCACCCCTCAGAGCCTGGTTCCTCTGGTCTACCCAGTACAGACAGTAGAGGACTGGTCACCCATCAGAGCCTGGTTCCTCTGGTCTACCCAGTACAGCCAGTAGAGGACTCGTTACCCCTCAGAGCCTGGTTCCTCTCTACCCAGTACAGTCAGTAGAGGACTGGTCACCCCTCAGAGCCTGGTTCCTCTGGTCTACCCAGTACAGCCAGTAGAGGACTGGTCACCCCTCAGAGCCTGGTTCTTCTCTACCCAGTACAGCCAGTAGAGGACTGGTCACCCCTCAGAGCCTGGTTCCTCTCTATCCAATACAGCCAGTAGAGGACTGGTCACCCCTCAGAGCCTGGTTCCTCTCTACCCAGTACAGCCAGTAGAGGACTGGTCACCCCTCAGAGCCTGGTTCCTCTCTACCCAGTACAGCCAGTAGAGGACAGTTCACCCCTCAGAGCCTGGTTCCTCTCTACCCAGTACAGCCAGTAGAGGACTGGTCACCACTCAGAGCCTGGTTCCTCTGGTCTACCCAGTACAGCCAGTAGAGGACTGGTCACCCCTCAGAGCCTGGTTCCTCTGGTCTACCCAGTACAGCCAGTAGAGGACTTGTTACCCCTCAGAAACTGGTTCCTCTGGTCTACCCAGCACAGGACTGGTCACCCCTCAGAGCCTGGTTCCTCTGGTCTACCCAGTACAGCCAGTAGAGGACTGGTCACCCCTCAGAGCCTGGTTCCTCTGGTCTACCCAGTACAGCCAGTAGAGGACTGGGCACCCCTCAGAGCCTGGTTCCTCTGGTCTACCCAGTACAGCCAGTAGAGGACTGGTCACCCCTCAGAGCCTGGTTCCTCTCTACCCAGTACAGCCAGTAGAGGACTGGTCACCCCTCAGAGCCTGGTTCCTCTGGTCTACCCAGTACAGCCAGTAGAGGACATGTTACCCCTCAGAAACTGGTTCCTCTGGTCACCCAGCACAGGACTGGTCACCCCTCAGAGCCTGGTTCCTCTGGTCTACCCAGCACAGGACTGGTCACCCCTCAGAGCCTGGTTCCTCTGGTCTACCCAGTACAGCCAGTAGAGGACTGGTCACCCTCAGAGCCTGGTTCCTCTGGTCTACCCAGTACAGCCAGTAGAGGACTTGTTACCCCTCAGAAACTGGTTCCTCTGGTCTACCCAGCACAGGACTGGTCACCCCTCAGAGCCTGGTTCCTCTGGTCTACCCAGTACAGCCAGTAGAGGACTGGTCACCCCTCAGAGCCTGGTTCCTCTGGTCTACCCAGTACAGCCAGTAGAGGACTGGTCACCCCTCAGAGCCTGGTTCCTCTGGTCTACCCAGTACAGCCAGTAGAGGACTGGTCACCCTCAGAGCCTGGTTACTCTCTACCCAGTACAGCCAGTAGAGGACTGGTCACCCCTCAGAGCCTGGTTCCTCTGGTCTACCCAGTACAGCCAGTAGAGCACTGGTCACCCCTCAGAGCCTGGTTCCTCTGGTCTACCCAGTATAGCCAGTAGAGGACTTGTTACCCCTCAGAAACTGGTTCCTCTGGTCTACCCAGCACAGGACTGGTCACCCCTCAGAGCCTGGTTCCTCTGGTCTACCCAGTACAGCCAGTAGAGGACTGGTCACCCCTCAGAGCCTGGTTCCTCTGGTCTACCCAGTACAGCCAGTAGAGGACTGGTCACCCCTCAGATCCTGGTTCCTCTGGTCTACCCAGTACAGTCAGTAGAGGACTGGTCACCCCTCAGAGCCTGGTTCCTCTGGTCTACCCAGTACAGCCAGTAGAGTACTGGCCACCCCTCAGAGCCTGGTTCCTCTGGTCTACCCTGTACAGACAGTAGAGGACTGGTCACCCATCAGAGCCTGGTTCCTCTGGTCGACCCAGCACAGGACTGGTCACCCCTCAGAGCCTGGTTCCTCTGGTCTACCCAGTAGAGGACTGGTCACCCCTCAGAGCCCGGTTCCTCTAGTCTATCCAGTACAGCCAGTAGAGGACTGGTCACCCCTCAGAGCCTGGTTCCTCTGGTCTACTCAGTACAGTCAGTAGAGGACTGGTCACCCCTCAGAGCCTGGTTCCTCTGGTCTACCAATTACAGCCAGTAGAGGACTGGTCACCCCTCAGAGCCTGGTTCCTCTGGTCTACACAGTACAGCCAATAGAGGACTGGTCACCCCTCAGAGCCTGGTTCCTCTCTACGCAGTACAGTCAGTAGAGGACTGGTCACCCCTCAGAGCCTGGTTCCTCTGGCCTACCCAGTACAGCCAGTAGAGGACTGGCCACCCCTCAGAGCCTGGTTCCTCTCTACCCAGTACAGCCAGTAGAGAACTGGCCACCCCTCAGAGCCTGGTTCCTCTGGTCTACCCAGTACAGCCAGTAGAGGACTGGTCACCCCTCAGAGCCTCGTTCCTCTGGTCTACCCAGTACAGCCAGTAGAGGACTGGCCACCCCTCAGAGTCTGGTTCCTCTCTACCCAGTACAGCCAGTAGAGGACTGGTCACCCCTCAGAAACTGGTTCCTCTGGTCTACCCAGCACAGGACTGGTCACCCCTCAGAGCCTGGTTCCTCTGGTCTACCCAGCACAGGACTGGTCACCCCTCAGAGCCTGGTTCCTCTGGTCTACCCAGTACAGCCAGTAGAGGACTGGTCACCCCTCAGAGCCTGGTTCCTCTGGTCTACCCAGTACAGCCAGTAGAGGACTTGTTACCCCTCAGAAACTGGTTCCTCTGGTCTACCCAGCACAGGACTGGTCACCCCTCAGAGCCTGGTTCCTCTGGTCTACCCAGTACAGCCAGTAGAGGACTGGTCACCCCTCAGAGCCTGGTTCCTCTGGTCTACCCAGTACAGCCAGTAGAGGACTGGTCACCCCTCAGAGCCTGGTTCCTCTGGTCTACCCAGTACAGCCAGTAGAGGACTGGTCACCCCTCAGAGCCTGGTTCCTCTGGTCTACCCAGTACAGCCAGTAGAGGACTGGTCACCCCTCAGAGCCTGGTTACTCTCTACCCAGTACAGCCAGTAGAGGACTGGTCACCCCTCAGAGCCTGGTTCCTCTGGTCTACCCAGTACAGCCAGTAGAGCACTGGTCACCCCTCAGAGCCTGGTTCCTCTGGTCTACCCAGTATAGCCAGTAGAGGACTGGTCACCCCTCAGAAACTGGTTCCTCTGGTCTACCCAGCACAGGACTGGTCACCCCTCAGAGCCTGGTTCTCTGGTCTACCCAGTACAGCCAGTAGAGGACTGGTCACCCCTCAGAGCCTGGTTCCTCTGGTCTACCCAGTACAGCCAGTAGAGGACTGGTCACCCCTCAGATCCTGGTTCCTCTGGTCTACCCAGTACAGTCAGTAGAGGACTGGTCACCCCTCAGAGCCTGGTTCCTCTGGTCTACCCAGTACAGCCAGTAGAGGACTGGCCACCCCTCAGAGCCTGGTTCCTCTGGTCTACCCTGTACAGACAGTAAGAGGACTGGTCACCCATCAGAGCCTGGTTCCTCTGGTCGAGCCAGCACAGGACTGGTCACCCCTCAGAGCCTGGTTCCTCTGGTCTACCCAGTAGAGGACTGGTCACCCCTCAGAGCCCGGTTCCTCTAGTCTATCCAGTACAGCCAGTAGAGGACTGGTCACCCCTCAGAGCCTGGTTCCTCTGGTCTACTCAGTACAGTCAGTAGAGGACTGGTCACCCCTCAGAGCCTGGTTCCTCTGGTCTACCAATTACAGCCAGTAGAGGACTGGTCACCCCTCAGAGCCTGGTTCCTCTGGTCTACACCCAGTACAGCCAATAGAGGACTGGTCACCCCTCAGAGCCTGGTTCCTCTCTCGCAGTACAGTCAGTAGAGGACTGGTCACCCCTCAGAGCCTGGTTCCTCTGGCCTACCCAGTACAGCCAGTAGAGGACTGGCCACCCCTCAGAGCCTGGTTCCTCTCTACCCAGTACAGCCAGTAGAGAACTGGCCACCCCTCAGAGCCTGGTTCCTCTGGTCTACCCAGTACAGCCAGTAGAGGACTGGTCACCCCTCAGAGCCTCGTTCCTCTGGTCTACCCAGTACAGCCAGTAGAGGACTGGCCACCCCTCAGAGTCTGGTTCCTCTCTACCCAGTACAGCCAGTAGAGGACTGGTCACCCCTCAGAAACTGGTTCCTCTGGTCTACCCAGCACAGGACTGGTCACCCCTCAGAGCCTGGTTCCTCTGGTCTACCCAGCACAGGACTGGTCACCCCTCAGAGCCTGGTTCCTCTGGTCTACCCAGTACAGCCAGTAGAGGACTGGTCACCCCTCAGAGCCTGGTTCCTCTGGTCTACCCAGTACAGCCAGTAGAGGACTTGTTACCCCTCAGAAACTGGTTCCTCTGGTCTACCCAGCACAGGACTGGTCACCCCTCAGAGCCTGGTTCCTCTGGTCTACCCAGTACAGCCAGTAGAGGACTGGTCACCCCTCAGAGCCTGGTTCCTCTGGTCTACCCAGTACAGCCAGTAGAGGACTGGTCACCCCTCAGAGCCTGGTTCCTCTGGTCTACCCAGTACAGCCAGTAGAGGACTGGTCACCCCTCAGAGCCTGGTTCCTCTGGTCTACCCAGTACAGCCAGTAGAGGACTGGTCACCCCTCAGAGCCTGGTTCCTCTGGTCTACCCAGTACAGCCAGTAGAGGACATGTTACCCCTCAGAAACTGGTTCCTCTGGTCTACCCAGCACAGGACTGGTCACCCCTCAGAGCCTGGTTCCTCTGGTCTACCCAGCACAGGACTGGTCACCCCTCAGAGCCTGGTTCCTCTGGTCTACCCAGTACAGCCAGTAGAGGACTGGTCACCCCTCAGAGCCTGGTTCCTCTGGTCTACGCAGTACAGCCAGTAGAGGACTGGTCACCCCTCAGAGCCTGGTTACTCTCTACCCAGTACAGCCAGTAGAGGACTGGTTACCCCTCAGAGCCTGGTTCCTCTGGTCTACCCAGTACAGCCAGTAGAGGACTGGTCACCCCTCAGAGCCTGGTTCCTCTGGTCTACCCAGTATAGCCAGTAGAGGACTGGTCACCCCTCAGAGCCTGGTTCCTCTGGTCTACCCAGTACAGCCAGTAGAGGACTTGTTACCCCTCAGAAACAGGTTCCTCTGGTCTACCCAGCACAGGACTGGTCACCCCTCAGAGCCTGGTTCCTCTGGTCTACCCAGTACAGCCAGTAGAGGACTGGTCACCCCTCAGAGCCTGGTTCCTCTGGTCTACCCAGTACAGCCAGTAGAGGACTGGTCACCCCTCAGAGCCTGGTTCCTCTGGTCTACCCAGTACAGTCAGTAGAGGACTGGTCACCCCTCAGAGCCTGGTTCCTCTGGTCTACCCAGTACAGCCAGTAGAGGACTGGTCACCCCTCAGAGCCTGGTTCCTCTGGTCTACCCAGCACAGGACTGGCCACCCCTCAGAGCCTGGTTCCTCTGGTCTACCCAGTACAGCCATTAGAGGACTGGTCACCCCTCAGAGCCTGGTTCCTCTCTACCCAGTACAGCCAGTAGAGGACTGGTCACCCCTCAGAGCCTGGTTCCTCTCTACCCAGTACAGCCAGTAGAGGACTGGTCACCCCTCAGAGCCTGGTTCCTCTGGTCTACCCAGTACAGTGAGTAGAGGACTGGTCACCCCTCAGAGCCTGGTTCCTCTGGTCTACCCAGTACAGCCAGTAGAGGACTGGTCACCCCTCAGAGCCTGGTTCCTCTGGTCTACCCAGCACAGGACTGGCCACCCCTCAGAGCCTGGTTCCACTGGTCTACCCAGTACAGCCAGTAGAGGACTGGCCACCCCTCAGAGCCTGGTTCCTCTGGTCTACCCAGTACAGACAGTAGAGGACTGGTCACCCCTCAGAGCCTGGTTCCTCTGGTCTACCCAGTACAGCCAGTAGAGGACTAGTCACCCCTCAGAGCCTGGTTCCTCTGGTCTACCCAGTACAGCCAGTAGAGGACTGGTCACACCTCAGAGCCTGGTTCCTCTGGTCTACACAGTACAGCCAATAGAGGACTGGTCACCCCTCAGAGCCTGGTTCCTCTCTACGCAGTACAGTCAGTAGAGGACTGGTCACCCCTCAGAGCCTGGTTCCTCTGGCCTACCCAGTACAGCCAGTAGAGGACTGGCCACCCCTCAGAGCCTGGTTCCTCTCTACCCAGTACAGCCAGTAGAGGACTGGTCACCCCTCAGAGCCTGGTTCCTCTCTATCCAGTACAGCCAGTAGAGGACTGGTCACCCCTCAGAGCCTGGTTCCTCTGATCTACGCAGTACAGCCAGTAGAGGACTGGTCATCCCTCAGAGCCTGGTTCCTCTGGTCTACCAATTACAGCCAGTAGAGGACTGGTCACCCCTCAGAGCCTGGTTCCTCTGGTCTACACAGTACAGCCAATAGAGGACTGGTCACCCCTCAGAGCCTGGTTCCTCTCTACGCAGTACAGTCAGTAGAGGACTGGTCACCCCTCAGAGCCTGGTTCCTCTGGCCTACCCAGTACAGCCAGTAGAGGACTGGCCACCCCTCAGAGCCTGGTTCCTCTCTACCCAGTACAGCCAGTAGAGAACTGGCCCCCCTCAGAGCCTGGTTCCTCTGGTCTACCCAGTACAGCCAGTAGAGGACTGGTCACCCCTCAGAGCCTCGTTCCTCTGGTCTACCCAGTACAGCCAGTAGAGGACTGGCCACCCCTCAGAGCCTGGTTCCTCTCTACCCAGTACAGCCAGTAGAGGACTGGTCACCCCTCAGAGCCTGGTTCCCCTGGTCTACCCAGTACAGCCAGTAGAGGACTGGCCACCCCTCAGAGCCTGGTTCCTCTCTACTCAGTACAGCCAGTAGAGGACTGGTCACCCCTCAGAGCCTGGTTCCTCTCTACCCAGTACAGCCAGTAGAGGACTGGTCACCCCTCAGAGCCTGGTTCCTCTGGTCTACCCAGTACAGCCAGTAGAGGACTGTTCACCCCTCAGAGCCTGTTTCCTCTGGTCTACCCAGTACAGGACTGGTCACCCCTCAGAGCCTGGTTCCTCTGGTCTACCCAGTACAGCCAGTAGAGGACTGGTCACCCCTCAGATCCTGGTTCCTCTCTACCCAGTACAGCCAGTAGAGGACTGGTCACCCCTCAGAGCCTGGTTCCTCTCTACCCAGTACAGCCAGTAGAGGAATGGTCACCCCTCAAAGCCTGGTTCCTCTGGTCTACCCAGTACAGCCAGTAGAGGACTGGCCACCCCTCAGAGCCTGGTTCCTCTGGTCTACCCAGTACAGCCAGTAGAGGACTGGTCACCCCTCAGAGCCTGGTTCCTCTAGTCTACCCAGTACAGCCAGTAGAGGACTGGTCACCCCTCAGAGCCTGGTTCCTCTCTACCCAGTAAAACCAGTAGAGGACAGAGGTAGAGAGGTTCTTACCCAGGTGATAGACTAGATAAGGTTTATATTCCAGTGATATGTAACCAGAGGTAGAGAGGTTCTTACCCCGGTCTTTGACAACGTCAGGTTCCAGATCCAGTAGAATCCTGTAAAAGTCTGATTTCAGCTTTTCCCCTCTTGTGTCTTCTGCTTTTTCTAGGGTCTGGAACAACAGTTTCATCTGGTCCTGTCTGGTCTTGGCAGCATGGATCTTAGAGTACGTCTCAGAACGGATCAAGTAAAATGCTATGGGAATCACCATGGTAACACGCTGAATGAGGTGAACCCTCTTTATGTTCACAAACAGGGCATCAACTAGACAGGAAAGAAAACAGAGAGTTATTTTCTGTAGAACAAGAAGACATTACTAGTCAGGTTAGATGTAGAGGACATTACTAGTTAGGTTAGATGTAGAGTTATATACTGTAGAACAAGAGGACATTACTAATCAGGTTAGATGTAGAGGACATTACTAGTCAGGTTAGATGTAGAGGATATTACTAGTCAGGTTAGATGTAGAGTTATATACTGTAGAACAAGAGGACATTACTAGTCAGGTTAGAAAAGAGATGACTACTTACGCTTCACTTCCCTTATCAATTTGAAGTCATTCACTGTAGACAGGAAATACATGAATATTCAGTCTGTGATTAACAGTTGACCCATCAGTATTATAGTAATAAACCATGAGGTCTGTGATTAACAGTTGACCCACCAGTATTATAGTAATAAACCATGAGGTCTGTGAATAACAGTTGACCCATCAGTATTATAGTAATAAACCATGAGGTCTGTGATTAACAGTTGACCCATCAGTATTATAGTAATAAACCATGAGGTCTGTGATTAACAGTTGACCCATCAGTATTATAGTAATAAACCACAAGGTCTGTGATTAACAGTTGACCCATCAGTATTATAGTAATAAACCATGAGGTCTGTGATTAACAGTTGACCCATCAGTATTATAGTAATAAACCATGAGGTCTGTGATTAACAGTTGACCCATCAGTATTATAGTAATAAACCATGAGGTCTGTGATTAACAGTTGACCCATCAGTATTATAGTAATAAACCATGAGGTCTGTGATTAACAGTTGACCCATCAGTATTATAGTAATAAACCATGAGGTCTGTGATTAACAGTTGACCCATCAGTATTATAGTAATAAACCATGAGGTCTGTGATTAACAGTTGACCCATCAGTATTATAGTAATAAACCATGAGGTCTGTGATTAACAGTTGACCCATCAGTATTATAGTAATAAACCACGAGGTCTGTGATTAACAGTTGACCCATCAGTATTATAGTAATAAACCATGAGGTCTGTGATTAACAGTTGACCCATCAGTATTATAGTAATAAACCATGAGGTCTGTGATTAACAGTTGACCCATCAGTATTATAGTAATAAACCATGAGGTCTGTGATTAACAGTTGACCCATCAGTATTATAGTAATAAACCATGAGGTCTGTGATTAACAGTTGACCCATCAGTATTATAGTAATAAACCATGAGGTCTGTGATTAACAGTTGACCCATCAGTATTATAGTAATAAACCATGAGGTCTGTGATTAACAGTTGACCCATCAGTATTATAGTAATAAACCATGAGGTCTGTGATTAACAGTTGACCCATCAGTATTATAGTAATAAACCATGAGGTCTGTGATTAACAGTTGACCCATCAGTATTATAGTAATAAACCATGAGGTCTGTGATTAATAGTTGACCCATCAGTATTATAGTAATAAACCATGAGGTCTGTGATTAACAGTTGACCCATCAGTATTATAGTAATAAACCATGAGGTCTGTGATTAACAGTTGACCCATCAGTATTATAGTAATAAACCATGAGGTCTGTGATTAACAGTTGACCCATCAGTATTATAGTAATAAACCATGAGGTCTGTGATTAACAGTTGACCCATCAGTATTATAGTAATAAACCATGAGGTCTGTGATTAACAGTTGACCCATCAGTATTATAGTAATAAACCATGAGGTCTGTGATTAACAGTTGACCCATCAGTATTATAGTAATAAACCATGAGGTCTGTGATTAACAGTTGACCCATCAGTATTATAGTAATAAACCATGAGGGTCTGTGATTAACAGTTGACCCATCAGTATTATAGTAATAAACCATGAGGTCTGTGATTAACAGTTGACCCATCAGTATTATAGTAATAAACCATGAGGTCTGTGATTAACAGTTGACCCATCAGTATTATAGTAATAAACCATGAGGTCTGTGATTAACAGTTGACCCATCAGTATTATAGTAATAAACCATGAGGTCTGTGATTAACAGTTGACCCATCAGTATTATAGTAATAAACCATGAGGTCTGTGATTAACAGTTGACCCATCAGTATTATAGTAATAAACCATGAGGTCTGTGATTAACAGTTGACCCATCAGTATTATAGTAATAAACCATGAGGTCTGTGATTAACAGTTGACCCATCAGTATTATAGTAATAAACCATGAGGTCTGTGATTAACAGTTGACCCATCAGTATTATAGTAATAAACCATGAGGTCTGAATATTGATTAACAGTTGACCCATCAGTATTATAGTAATAAACCATGAGGTCTGTGATTAACAGTTGACCCATCAGTATTATAGTAATAAACCATGAGGTCTGTGATTAACAGTTGACCCATCAGTATTATAGTAATAAACCATGAGGTCTGTGATTAACAGTTGACCCATCAGTATTATAGTAATAAACCATGAGGTCTGTGATTAACAGTTGACCCATCAGTATTATAGTAATAAACCATGAGGTCTGTGATTAACAGTTGACCCATCAGTATTATAGTAATAAACCATGAGGTCTGTGATTAACAGTTGACCCATCAGTATTATAGTAATAAACCATGAGGTCTGTGATTAACAGTTGACCCATCAGTATTATAGTAATAAACCATGAGGTCTGTGATTAACAGTTGACCCATCAGTATTATAGTAATAAACCATGAGGTCTGTGAGTTGACCCACAGTATGATGGTCCCATCAGTATTATAGTAATAAACCATGAGGTCTGTGATTAACAGTTGACCCATCAGTATTATAGTAATAAACCATGAGGTCTGTGATTAACAGTTGACCCATCAGGTCTGTGTATTATAGTAATAAACCATGAGGTCTGTGATTAACAGTTGACCCATCAGTATTATAGTAATAAACCACGAGGTCTGATTAACAGTTGACCCATCAGTATTATAGTAATAAACCACGAGGTCTGTGATTAACAGTTGACCCATCAGTATTATAGTAATAAACCATGAGGTCTGTGATTAACAGTTGACCCATCAGTATTATAGTAATAAACCATGAGGTCTGTGATTAACAGTTGACCCATCAGTATTATAGTAATAAACCATGAGGTCAGTGATTAACAGTTGACCCATCAGTATTATAGTAATAAACCATGAGGTCTGTGATTAACAGTTGACCCATCAGTATTATAGTAATAAACCATGAGGTCTGTGATTAACAGTTGACCCATCAGTATTATAGTAATAAACCATGAGGTCTGTGATTAACAGTTGACCCATCAGTATTATAGTAATAAACCCGAGGTCTGTGATTAACAGTTGACCCATCAGTATTATAGTAATAAACCATGAGGTCTGTGA
Organism: Oncorhynchus nerka; assembly: GCF_034236695.1. Lineage (NCBI taxonomy): Eukaryota > Metazoa > Chordata > Actinopteri > Salmoniformes > Salmonidae > Oncorhynchus > Oncorhynchus nerka. The sequence goes on from NW_027040115.1 coordinate 118,054, forward strand.
TTAACAGTTGACAGTATTATAGTAATAAACCATCAGTATTATAGTAATAAACCATGAGGTCTGTGATTAACAGTTGACCCATCAGTATTATAGTAATAAACCATGAGGTCTGTGATTAACAGTTGACCCATCAGTATTATAGTAATAAACCATGAGGTCTGTGATTAACAGTTGACCCATCAGTATTATAGTAATAAACCATGAGGTCTGTGATTAACAGTTGACCCATCAGTATTATAGTAATAAACCATGAGGTCTGTGATTAACAGTTGACCCATCAGTATTATAGTAATAAACCATGAGGTCTGTGATTAACAGTTGACCCATCAGTATTATAGTAATAAAACCATGAGGTCTGTGATTAACAGTTGACCCATCAGTATTATAGTAATAAACCATGAGGTCTGTGATTAACAGTTGACCCATCAGTATTATAGTAATAAACCATGAGGTCTGTGATTAACAGTTGACCCATCAGTATTATAGTAATAAACCATGAGGTCTGTGATTAACAGTTGACCCATCAGTATTATAGTAATAAACCATGAGGTCTGTGATTAACAGTTGACCCATCAGTATTATAGTAATAAACCATGAGGTCTGTGATTAACAGTTGACCCATCAGTATTATAGTAATAAACCATGAGGTCTGTGATTAACAGTTGACCCATCAGTATTATAGTAATAAACCATGAGGTCTGTGATTAACAGTTGACCCATCAGTATTATAGTAATAAACCATGAGGTCTGTGATTAACAGTTGACCCATCAGTATTATAGTAATAAACCATGAGGTCTGTGATTAACAGTTGACCCATCAGTATTATAGTAATAAACCATGAGGTCTGTGATTAACAGTTGACCCATCAGTATTATAGTAATAAACCATGAGGTCTGTGATTAACAGTTGACCCATCAGTATTATAGTAATAAACCATGAGGTCTGTGATTAACAGTACCCATCAGTATTATTATAAACCATGAGGTCTGTGATTAACAGTTGACCCATCAGTATTATAGTAATAAAACCATGAGGTCTGTGATTAACAGTTGACCCATCAGTATTATAGTAATAAACCATGAGGTCTGTGATTAACAGTTGACCCATCAGTATTATAGTAATAAACCATGAGGTCTGTGATTAACAGTTGACCCATCAGTATTATAGTAATAAATCTCTATAGGTCTGTGATTAACAGTTGACCCATCAGTATTATAAGCTCCTCTGTAATAAACCATGAGGTCTGTATTAACAGTTGACCATCAGTATTATAGTAATAAACCATTCTGTGAGGTCTGTGATTAACAGTTGACCCATCAGTATTATAGTAATAAACCATGAGGTCTGTGATTAACAGTTGACCCATCAGTATTATAGTAATAAACCATGAGGTCTGTGATTAACAGTTGACCCATCAGTATTATAGTAATAAACCATGAGGTCTGTGATTAACAGTTGACCCATCAGTATTATAGTAATAAAACCATGAGGTCTGTGATTAACAGTTGACCCATCAGTATTATAGTAATAAACCATGAGGTCTGGATTAACAGTTGACCCATCAGTATTATTAAATTCTCTGTGATTAACAGTTGACCCATCAGTATTATAGTAATAAACCATTAAAATGAGGTCTGTGATTAACAGTTGACCCATCAGTATTATAGTAATAAACCATGAGGTCTGTGATTAACAGTTGACCCATCAGTATTATAGTAATAAACCATGAGGTCTGTGATTAACAGTTGACCCATCAGTATTATAGTAATAAACCATGAGGTCTGTGATTAACAGTTGACCCATCAGTATTATAGTAATAAAACCATGAGGTCTGTGATTAACAGTTGACCCATCAGTATTATAGTAATAAACCACGAGGTCTGTGATTAACAGTTGACCCATCAGTATTATAGTAATAAACCATGAGGTCTGTGATTAACAGTTGACCCATCAGTATTATAGTAATAAACCACAAGGTCTGTGATTAACAGTTGACCCATCAGTATTATAGTAATAAACCATGAGGTCTGTGATTAACAGTTGACCCATCAGTATTATAGTAATAAACCATGAGATTAACAGTTGACCCATCAGTATTATAGTAATAAAACTGAGGTGATTAACAGTTGACCCATCAGTATTATAGTAATAAACCATGAGGTCTGTGATTAACAGTTGACCCATCAGTATTATAGTAATAAACCACGAGGTCTGTGATTAACAGTTGACCCATCAGTATTATAGTAATAAAACCATGAGGTCTGTGATTAACAGTTGACCCATCAGTATTATAGTAATAAACCATGAGGTCTGTGATTAACAGTTGACCCATCAGTATTATAGTAATAAACCATGAGGTCTGTGATTAACAGTTGACCCATCAGTATTATAGTAATAAACCATGAGGTCTGTGATTAACAGTTGACCCATCAGTATTATAGTAATAAACCATGAGGTCTGTGATTAACAGTTGACCCATCAGTATTATAGTAATAAACCATGAGGTCTGTGTTTAACAGTTGACCCATCAGTATTATAGTAATAAAACTCATGAGGTCTGCTCTTCCTCAATCCCTTTGATTAACAAAAGGAAAGTTGACCCATCAGTATTATAGTAATAAACCATGAGGTCTGTGATTAACAGTTGACCCATCAGTATTATAGTAATAAACCATGAGGTCTGTGATTAACAGTTGACCCATCAGTATTATAGTAATAAACCATGAGGTCTGTGATTAACAGTTGACCCATCAGTATTATAGTAATAAACCATGAGGTCTGTGATTAACAGTTGACCCATCAGTATTATAGTAATAAACCATGAGGTCTGTGATTAACAGTTGACCCATCAGTATTATAGTAATAAACCATGAGGTCTGTGATTAACAGTTGACCCATCAGTATTATAGTAATAAACCATGAGGTCTGTGATTAACAGTTGACCCATCAGTATTATAGTAATAAACCATGAGGTCTGTGATTAACAGTTGACCCATCAGTATTATAGTAATAAACCATGAGGTCTGTGATTAACAGTTGACCCATCAGTATTATAGTAATAAACCATGAGGTCTGATTAACAGTTGACCCATCAGTATTATAGTACAAAACCATGAGGTCTGTGTTGTGACCCATCAGTATTATAGTAATAAACCATGAGGTTGATAGATTGACCCATCAGTATTATAGTAATAAACCATGAGGTCTGTGATTAACAGTTGACCCATCAGTATTATAGTAATAAACCATGAGGTCTGTGATTAACAGTTGACCCATCAGTATTATAGTAATAAACCATGAGGTCTGTGATTAACAGTTGACCCATCAGTATTATAGTAATAAACCATGAGGTCTGTGATTAACAGTTGACCCATCAGTATTATAGTAATAAACCATGAGGTCTGTGATTAACAGTTGACCCATCAGTATTATAGTAATAAACCATGAGGTCTGTGATTAACAGTTGACCCATCAGTATTATAGTAATAAACCATGAGGTCTGTGATTAACAGTTGACCCATCAGTATTATAGTAATAAACCATGAGGTCTGTGATTAACAGTTGACCCATCAGTATTATAGTAATAAACCATGAGGTCTGTGATTAACAGTTGACCCATCAGTATTATAGTAATAAACCATGAGGTCTGTGATTAACAGTTGACCCATCAGTATTATAGTAATAAACCATGAGGTCTGTGATTAACAGTTGACCCATCAGTATTATAGTAATAAACCATGAGGTCTGTGATTAACAGTTGACCCATCAGTATTATAGTAATAAACCATGAGGTCTGTGATTAACAGTTGACCCATCAGTATTATAGTAATAAACCATGAGGTCTGTGAGTTGACCCATCAGTATTATAGTAATAAACCATGAGGTCTGTGATTCAGTATTATAACAGTTACCTTCTTTCTTCCAATAAACTTCTTCTTCTCTGTAGACAAAAGAAACAAATGTCTAATCATAAAACAGTTGATTCCCATCAGTATTATGAAAATACAGTAATAAACCATGAGGTCTGTGATTAACAGTTGACCCATCAGTATTATAGTAATAAACCATGAGGTCTGTGATTAACAGTTGACCCATCAGTATTATAGTAATAAACCATGAGGTCTGTGATTAACAGTTGACCCATCAGTATTATAGTAATAAACCATGAGGTCTGTGATTAACAGTTGACCCATCAGTATTATAGTAATAAACCATGAGGTCTGTGATTAACAGTTGACCCATCAGTATTATAGTAATAAACCATGAGGTCTGTGATTAACAGTTGACCCATCAGTATTATAGTAATAAACCATGAGGTCTGTGTTTAACAGTTGACCCATCAGTATTATAGTAATAAACCATGAGGTCTGTGATTAACAGTTGACCCATCAGTATTATAGTAATAAACCATGAGGTCTGTGATTAACAGTTGACCCATCAGTATTATAGTAATAAACCATGAGGTCTGTGATTAACAGTTGACCCATCAGTATTATAGTAATAAACCATGAGGTCTGTGATTAACAGTTGACCCATCAGTATTCTAGTAATAAACCATGAGGTCTGTGATTAACAGTTGACCCATCAGTATTATAGTAATAAACCATGAGGTCTGTGATTAACAGTTGACCCATCAGTATTATAGTAATAAACCATGAGGTCTATGTTATTATCATTATAGTAATAAACCATGAGGTCTGTGATTAACAGTTGATCCCATGATCCAGTTGACCCATCAGTATTATAGTAATAAACCATGAGGTCTGTGATTAACAGTTGACCCATCAGTATTATAGTAATAAACCATGAGGTCTGTGATTAACAGTTGACCCATCAGTATTATAGTAATAAACCATGAGGTCTGTGATTAACAGTTGACCCATCAGTATTATAGTAATAAACCATGAGGTCTGTGATTAACAGTTGACCCATCAGTATTATAGTAATAAACCATGAGGTCTGTGATTAACAGTTGACCCATCAGTATTATAGTAATAAACCATGAGGTCTGTGATTAACAGTTGACCCATCAGTATTATAGTAATAAACCATGAGGTCTGTGATTAACAGTTGACCCATCAGTATTATAGTAATAAACCATGAGGTCTGTGATTAACAGTTGACCCATCAGTATTATAGTAATAAAACCATGAGGTCTGTGATTAACAGTTGACCCATCAGTATTATAGTAATAAACCATGAGGTCTGTGATTAACAGTTGACCCATCAGTATTATAGTAATAAACCATGAGGTCTGTGATTAACAGTTGACCCATCAGTATTATAGTAATAAACCATGAGGTCTGTGATTAACAGTTGACCCATCAGTATTATAGTAATAAACCATGAGGTCTGTGATTAATCTCTATATGTGAAACTTGACCCATCAGTATTATAGTAATAAACCATGAGGTCTGTGATTAACAGTTGACCCATCAGTATTATAGTAATAAACCATGAGGTCTGTGATTAACAGTTGACCCATCAGTATTATAGTAATAAACCATGAGGTCTGTGATTAACAGTTGACCCATCAGTATTATAGTAATAAACCATGAGGTCTGTGATTAACAGTTGACCCATCAGTATTATAGTAATAAACCATGAGGTCTGTGATTGAATCAGTATTATAGTAATAAACCATGAGGTCATCAGTATTATAGTAATAAACCATGAGGTCTGTGATTAACAGTTGACCCATCAGTATTATAGTAATAAACCATGAGGTCTGTGATTAACAGTTGACCCATCAGTATTATAGTAATAAACCATGAGGTCTGTGATTAACAGTTGACCCATCAGTATTATAGTAATAAACCATGAGGTCTGTGATTAACAGTTGACCCATCAGTATTATAGTAATAAACCATGAGGTCTGTGATTAACAGTTGACCCATCAGTATTATAGTAATAAACCATGAGGTCTGTGATTAACAGTTGACCCATCAGTATTATAGTAATAGTAATAAACCATGAGGTCTGTGATTAACAGTTGACCCATCAGTATTATAGTAATAAACCATGAGGTCTGTGATTAACAGTTGACCCATCAGTATTATAGTAATAAACCATGAGGTCTGTGATTAACAGTTGACCCATCAGTATTATAGTAATAAACCAAGAGGTCTGTGATTAACAGTTGACCCATCAGTATTATAGTAATAAACCATGAGGTCTGTGATTAACAGTTGACCCATCAGTATTATAGTAATAAACCATGAGGTCTGTGATTAACAGTTGACCCATCAGTATTATAGTAATAAACCATGAGGTCTGTGATTAACAGTTGACCCATCAGTATTATAGTAAATAAACCTGACCCATCAGTATTATAGTAACAAGGTCTGTGATTAACAGTTGACCCATCAGTATTATAGTAATAAACCATGAGGTCTGTGATTAATATTCTCAGTTTTATAGTTGACCCATCAGTCTTTATTATAGTAATAAAACCATGAGGTCTGTGATTAACAGTTGACCCATCAGTATTATAGTAATAAACCATGAGGTCTGTGATTAACAGTTGACCCATCAGTATTATAGTAATAAACCATGAGGTCTGTGATTAACAGTTGACCCATCAGTATTATAGTAATAAACCATGAGGTCTGTGATTAACAGTTGACCCATCAGTATTATAGTAATAAACCATGAGGTCTGTGATTAACAGTTGACCCATCAGTATTATAGTAATAAACCATGAGGTCTGTGATTAACAGTTGACCCATCAGTATTATAGTATGAAATCAGTTAATAAACCATGAGGTCTGTGATTAACAGTTGACCCATCAGTATTATAGTAATAAACCATGAGGTCTGTGATTAACAGTTGACCCATCAGTATTATAGTAATAAACCATGAGGTCTGTGATTAACAGTTGACCCATCAGTATTATAGTAATAAACCATGAGGTCTGTGATTAACAGTTGACCCATCAGTATTATAGTAATAAACCATGAGGTCTGTGATTAACAGTTGACCCATCAGTATTATAGTAATAAACCATGAGGTCTGTGATTAACAGTTGACCCATCAGTATTATAGTAATAAACCATGAGGTCTGTGATTAACAGTTGACCCATCAGTATTATAGTAATAAACCATGAGGTCTGTGATTAACAGTTGACCCATCAGTATTATAGTAATAAACCATGAGGTCTGTGATTAACAGTTGACCCATCAGTATTATAGTAATAAACCATGAGGTCTGTGATTAACAGTTGACCCATCAGTATTATAGTAATAAACCATGAGGTCTGTGATTAACCGTTGACCCATCAGTATTATAGTAATAAACCATGAGGTCTGTGATTAACAGTTGACCCATCAGTATTATAGTAATAAACCATGAGGTCTGTGATTAACAGTTGACCCATCAGTATTATAGTAATAAACCATGAGGTCTGTGATTAACAGTTGACCCATCAGTATTATAGTAATAAACCATGAGGTCTGTGATTAACAGTTGACCCATCAGTATTATAGTAATAAACCATGAGGTCTGTGATTAACAGTTGACCCATCAGTATTATAGTAATAAACCATGAGGTCTGTGATTAACAGTTGACCCATCAGTATTATAGTAATAAACCATGATTAAGGTTGACCCATCAGTATTATTAATAAAACCATGAGGTCTGTGATTAACCCATCAGTATTATAGTAATAAACCATGAGGTCTGTGATTAACAGTTGACCCATCAGTATTATAGTAATAAACCATGAGGTCTGTGATTAACAGTTGACCCATCAGTATTATAGTAAAAACCATGAGGTCTGTGATTAACAGTTGACCCATCAGTATTATAGTAATAAACCACGAGGTCTGTGATTAACAGTTGACCCATCAGTATTATAGTAATAAACCATGAGGTCTGTGATTAACAGTTGACCCATCAGTATTCTAGTAATAAACCATGAGGTCTGTGATTAACAGTATTTGACCCATCAGTATTATAGTAATAAACCATGAGGTCTATGATTAACAGTTGACCCATCAGTATAATATAGTAATAAACCATGAGGTCTGTGATTAACAGTTGACCCATCAGTATTATAGTAATAAACCATGAGGTCTGTGATTAACAGTTGACCCATCAGTATTATAGTAATAAACCAAGAGGTCTGTGATTAACAGTTGACCCATCAGTATTATAGTAATAAACCATGAGGTCTGTGATTAACAGTTGACCCATCAGTATTATAGTAATAAACCATGAGGTCTGTGATTAACAGTTGACCCATCAGTATTATAGTAGTAAACCATGAGGTCTGTGATTAACAGTTGACCCATCAGTATTATAGTAATAAACCATGAGAGGTCTGTGATTAACAGTTGACCCATCAGTATTATAGTAATAAACCATGAGGTCTGTGATTAACAGTTGACCCATCAGTATTATAGTAATAAACCATGAGGTCTGTGATTAACAGTTGTCCCATCAGTATTATAGTAATAAACCATGAGGTCTGTGATTAACAGTTGACCCATCAGTATTATAGTAATAAACCATGAGGTCTGCTGATTAACAGTTGACCCATCAGTATTATAGTAATAAACCACGAGGTCTGTGATTAACAGTTGACCCATCAGTATTATAGTAATAAACCATGAGGTCTGTGATTAAACAGTTGACCCATCAGTATTATAGTAATAAACCATGAGGTCTGTGATTAACAGTTGACCCATCAGTATTATAGTAATAAACCATGAGGTCTGTGATTAACAGTTGACCCATCAGTATTATAGTAATAAACCACGAGGTCTGTGATTAACAGTTGACCCATCAGTATTATAGTAATAAACCATGAGGTCTGTGATTAACAGTTGACCCATCAGTATTATAGTAATAAACCATGAGGTCTGTGATTAACAGTTGACCCATCAGTATTATAGTAATAAACCATGAGGTCTGTGATTTAACAGTTGACCCATCAGTATTATAGTAATAAACCATGAGGTCTGTGATTAACAGTTGACCCATCAGTATTATAGTAATAAACCATGAGGTCTGTGATTAACAGTTGACCCATCAGTATTATAGTAATAAACCATGAGGTCTGTGATTAACAGTTGACCCATCAGTATTATAGTAATAAACCATGAGGTCTGTGATTAACAGTTGACCCATCAGTATTATAGTAATAAACCATGAGGTCTGTGATTAACAGTTGACCCATCAGTATAAACCATGAGGTCTGTGATTAACAGTTGACCCATCAGTATTATAGTAATAAACCATGAGGTCTGTGATTAACAGTTGACCCATCAGTATTATAGTAATAAACCATGAGGTCTGTGATTAACAGTTGACCCATCAGTATTATAGTAATAAACCATGAGGTCTGTGATTAACAGTTGACCCATCAGTATTATAGTAATAAACCATGAGGTCTGTGATTAACAGTTGACCCATCAGTATTATAGTAATAAACCATGAGGTCTGTGATTAACAGTTGACCCATCAGTATTATAGTAATAAACCATGAGGTCTGTGATTAACAGTTGACCCATCAGTATTATAGTAATAAACCATGAGGTCTGTGATTAACAGTTGACCCATCAGTATTATAGTAATCAAAACCATGAGGTCTGTGATTAACAGTTGACCCATCAGTATTATAGTAATAAACCATGAGGTCTGTGATTAACAGTTGACCCATCAGTATTATAGTAATAAACCATGAGGTCTGTGATTAACAGTTGACCCATCAGTATTATAGTAATAAACCATGAGGTCTGTGATTAACAGTTGACCCATCAGTATTATAGTAATAAACCATGAGGTCTGTGATTAACAGTTGACCCATCAGTATTATAGTAATAAACCATGAGGTCTGTGATTAACAGTTGACCCATCAGTATTATAGTAATAAACCATGAGGTCTGTGATTAACAGTTGACCCATCAGTATTATAGTTGTAATAAACCATGAGGTCTGTGATTAACAGTTGACCCATCAGTATTATAGTAATAAACCATGAGGTCTGTGATTAACAGTTGACCCATCAGTATTATAGTAATAAACCATGAGGTCTGTGATTAACAGTTGACCCATCAGTATTATAGTAATAAACCATGAGGTCTGTGATTAACAGTTGACCCATCAGTATTATAGTAATAAACCATGAGGTCTGTGATTAACAGTTGACCCATCAGTATTATAGTAATAAACCATGAGGTCTGTGATTAACAGTTGACCCATCAGTATTATAGTAATAAAACCATGAGGTCTGTGATTAACAGTTGACCCATCAGTATTATAGTAATAAACCATGAGGTCTGTGATTAACAGTTGACCCATCAGTATTATAGTAATAAACCATGAGGTCTGTGATTAACAGTTGACCCATCAGTATTATAGTAATAAACCATGAGGTCTGTGATTAACAGTTGACCCATCAGTATTATAGTAATAAACCATGAGGTCTGTGATTAACAGTTGACCCATCAGTATTATAGTAATAAACCATGAGGTCTTTTAAAAACAGTTGACCCATCAAATAAAATCATAAACCATTAAAATCATGTGTCTAACAGTTGACCCATCAGGTAATCTGTGATTAACAGTTGACCCATCAGTATTATAGTAATAAACCATGAGGTCTGTGATTAACAGTTGACCCATCAGTATTATAGTAATAAACCATGAGGTCTGTGATTAACAGTTGACCCATCAGTATTATAGTAATAAACCATGAGGTCTGTGATTAACAGTTGACCCATCAGTATTATAGTAATAAACCATGAGGTCTGTGATTAACAGTTGACCCATCAGTATTATAGTAATAAACCATGAGGTCTGTGATTAACAGTTGACCCATCAGTATTATAGTAATAAACCATGAGGTCTGTGATTAACAGTTGACCCATCAGTATTATAGTAATAAACCATGAGGTCTGTGATTAACAGTTGACCCATCAGTATTATAGTAATAAACCATGAGGTCTGTGATTAACAGTTGACCCATCAGTATTATAGTAATAAACCATGAGGTCTGTGATTAACAGTTGACCCATCAGTATTATAGTAATAAACCATGAGGTCTGTGATTAACAGTTGACCCATCAGTATTATAGTAATAAACCATGAGGTCTGTGATTAACAGTTGACCCATCAGTATTATAGTAATAAACCATGAGGTCTGTGATTAACAGTTGACCCATCAGTATTATAGTAATAAACCATGAGGTCTGTGATTAACAGTTGACCCATCAGTATTATAGTAATAAACCATGAGGTCTGTGATTAACAGTTGACCCATCAGTATTATAGTAATAAACCATGAGGTCTGTGATTAACAGTTGACCCATCAGTATTATAGTAATAAACCATGAGGTCTGTGATTAACAGTTGACCCATCAGTATTATAGTAATAAACCATGAGGTCTGTGATTAACAGTTGACCCATCAGTATTATAGTAATAAACCAAGAGGTCTGTGATTAACAGTTGACCCATCAGTATTATAGTAATAAACCATGAGGTCTGTGATTAACAGTTGACCCATCAGTATTATAGTAATAAACCATGAGGTCTGTGATTAACAGTTGACCCATCAGTATTATAGTAATAAACCATGAGGTCTGTGATTAACAGTTGAATCAGTATTAGTAATAAAAGTATTATAGTAATAAACCATGAGGTCTGTGATTAACAGTTGACCCATCAGTATTATAGTAATAAACCATGAGGTCTGTGATTAACAGTTGACCCATCAGTATTATAGTAATAAACCATGAGGTCTGTGATTAACAGTTGACCCATCAGTATTATAGTAATAAAACCATGAGGTCTGTGATTAACAGTTGACCCATCAGTATTATAGTAATAAACCATGAGGTCTGTGATTAACAGTTGACCCATCAGTATTATAGTAATAAACCATGAGGTCTGTGATTAACAGTTGACCCATCAGTATTATAGTAATAAACCATGAGGTCTGTGATTAACAGTTGACCCATCAGTATTATAGTAATAAACCATGAGGTCTGTGATTAACAGTTGACCCATCAGTATTATAGTAATAAACCATGAGGTCTGTGATTAACAGTTGACCCATCAGTATTATAGTAATAAACCATGAGGTCTGTGATTAACAGTTGACCCATCAGTATTATAGTAATAAACATGAGGTCTGTGATTAACAGTTGACCCATCTGTAATAAACCATGATTGTGATTAACAGTTGACCCATCAGTATTATAGTAATAAACCATGAGGTCTGTGAGTTAACAGTATTATAGTAATAAACCCCATCAGTATTATAGTAATAAACCATGAGGTCTGTGATTAACAGTTGACCCATCAGTATTATAGTAATAAACCATGAGGTCTGTGATTAACAGTTGACCCATCAGTATTATAGTAATAAACCATGAGGTCTGTGATTAACAGTTGACCCATCAGTATTATAGTAATAAACCATGAGGTCTGTGATTAACAGTTGACCCATCAGTATTATAGTAATAAACCATGAGGTCTGTGATTAACAGTTGACCCATCAGTATTATAGTAATAAACCATGAGGTCTGTGATTAACAGTTGACCCATCAGTATTATAGTAATAAAACTGTGATTAACAGTTGAGGTCTGTGATTAACAGTTGACCCATCAGTATTATAGTAATAAACCATGAGGTCTGTGATTAACAGTTGACCCATCAGTATTATAGTAATAAACCATGAGGTCTGTGATTAACAGTTGACCCATCAGTATTATAGTAATAAACCACAGGTTGACCCATCAGTATTATAGTAATAAACCATGAGGTCTGTGATTAACGAGTTGACCCATCAGTATTATAGTAATAAACCATGAGGTCTGTGATTAACAGTTGACCCATCAGTATTATAGTAATAAACCATGAGGTCTGTGATTAACAGTTGACCCATCAGTATTATAGTAATAAACCATGAGGTCTGTGATTAACAGTTGACCCATCAGTATTATAGTAATAAACCATGAGGTCTGTGATTAACAGTTGACCCATCAGTATTATAGTAATAAACCATGAGGTCTGTGATTAACAGTTGACCCATCAGTATTATAGTAATAAACCATGAGGTCTGTGATTAACAGTTGACCCATCAGTATTATAGTAATAAACCATGAGGTCTGTGATTAACAGTTGACCCATCAGTATTATAGTAATAAACCATGAGGTCTGTGATTAACAGTTGACCCATCAGTATTATAGTAATAAACCACGAGGTCTGTGATTAACAGTTGATAGTAATAAATCAGTATTATAGTAATAAACCATGAGGTCTGTGATTAACAGTTGACCCATCAGTATTATAGTAATAAACCATGAGGTCTGTGATTAACAGTTGACCCATCAGTATTATAGTAATAAACCATGAGGTCTGTGATTAACAGTTGACCCATCAGTATTATAGTAATAAACCATGAGGTCTGTGATTAACAGTTGACCCATCAGTATTATAGTAATAAACCATGAGGTCTGTGATTAACAGTTGACCCATCAGTATTATAGTAATAAACCATGAGGTCTGTGATTAACAGTTGACCCATCAGTATTATAGTAATAAACCATGAGGTCTGTGATTAACAGTTGACCCATCAGTATTATAGTAATAAACCATGAGGTCTGTGATTAACAGTTGACCCATCAGTATTATAGTAATAAACCATGAGGTCTGTGATTAACAGTTGACCCATCAGTATTATAGTAATAAACCATGAGGTCTGTGATTAACAGTTGACCCATCAGTATTATAGTAATAAACCATGAGGTCTGTGATTAACAGTTGACCCATCAGTATTATAGTAATAAACCATGAGGTCTGTGATTAACAGTTGACCCATCAGTATTATAGTAATAAACCATGAGGTCTGTGATTGACCCATCAGTATTTAGTAATAAACCATGAGGTCTGTGATTCACCCATCAGTATTATAGTAATAAACCATGAGGTCTGTGATTAACAGTTGACCCATCAGTATTATAGTAATAAACCATGAGGTCTGTGATTAACAGTTGACCCATCAGTATTATAGTAATAAACCATGAGGTCTGTGATTAACAGTTGACCCATCAGTATTATAGTAATAAACCATGAGGTCTGTGATTAACAGTTGACCCATCAGTATTATAGTAATAAACCATGAGGTCTGTGATTAACAGTTGACCCATCAGTATTATAGTAATAAACCATGAGGTCTGTGATTAACAGTTGACCCATCAGTATTATAGTAATAAACCATGAGGTCTGTGATTAACAGTTGACCCATCAGTATTATAGTAATAAACCATGAGGTCTGTGATTAACAGTTGACCCATCAGTATTATAGTGAATAACAGTTGACCATCAGTATTATAGTAATAAACCATGAGGTCTGTGATTAACAGTTGACCCATCAGTATTATAGTAATAAACCATGAGGTCTGTGATTAACAGTTGACCCATCAGTATTATAGTAATAAACCATGAGGTCTGTGATTAACAGTTGACCCATCAGTATTATAGTAATAAACCATGAGGTCTGTGATTAACAGTTGACCCATCAGTATTATAGTAATAAACCATGAGGTCTGTGATTAACAGTTGACCCATCAGTATTATAGTAATAAACCATGAGGTCTGTGATTAACAGTTGACCCATCAGTATTATAGTAATAAACCATGAGGTCTGTGATTAACAGTTGACCCATCAGTATTATAGTAATAAACCATGAGGTCTGTGATTAACAGTTGACCCATCAGTATTATAGTAATAAACCATGAGGTCTGTGATTAACAGTTGACCCATCAGTATTATAGTAATAAACCATGAGGTCTGTGATTAACAGTTGACCCATCAGTATTATAGTAATAAACCATGAGGTCTGTGATTAACAGTTGACCCATCAGTATTATAGTAATAAACCATGAGGTCTGTGATTAACAGTTGACCCATCAGTATTATAGTAATAAACCATGAGGTCTGTGATTAACAGTTGACCCATCAGTATTATAGTAATAAACCATGAGGTCTGTGATTAACAGTTGACCCATCAGTATTATAGTAATAAACCATGAGGTCTGTGATTAACAGTTGACCCATCAGTATTATAGTAATAAACCATGAGGTCTGTGATTAACAGTTGACCCATCAGTATTATAGTAATAAACCATGAGGTCTGTGATTAACAGTTGACCCATCAGTATTATAGTAATAAACCATGAGGTCTGTGATTAACAGTTGACCCATCAGTATTATAGTAATAAACCATGAGGTCTGTGATTAACAGTTGACCCATCAGTATTATAGTAATAAACCATGAGGTCTGTGATTAACAGTTGACCCATCAGTATTATAGTAATAAACCATGAGGTCTGTGATTAACAGTTGACCCATCAGTATTATAGTAATAAACCATGAGGTCTGTGATTAACAGTTGACCCATCAGTATTATAGTAATAAACATGAGGTCTGATTAACAGTTGACCCATCTAAACCACAAGGTCTGTGATTAACAGTTGACCCATCAGTATTATAGTAATAAAACCATGAGGTCTGTGATTAACAGTTGACCCATCAGTATTATAGTAATAAACCATGAGGTCTGTGATTAACAGTTGACCCATCAGTATTATAGTAATAAACCATGAGGTCTGTGATTAACAGTTGACCCATCAGTATTATAGTAATAAACCATGAGGTCTGTGATTAACAGTTGACCCATCAGTATTATAGTAATAAACCATGAGGTCTGTGATTAACAGTTGACCCATCAGTATTATAGTAATAAACCATGAGGTCTGTGATTAACAGTTGACCCATCAGTATTATAGTAATAAACCATGAGGTCTGTGATTAACAGTTGACCCATCAGTATTATAGTAATAAACCATGAGGTCTGTGATTAACAGTTGACCCATCAGTATTATAGTAATAAACCATGAGGTCTGTGATTAACAGTTGACCCATCAGTATTATAGTAATAAACCATGAGGTCTGTGATTAACAGTTGACCCATCAGTATTATAGTAATAAACCATGAGGTCTGTGATTAACAGTTGACCCATCAGTATTATAGTAATAAACCATGAGGTCAGTGATTAACAGTTGACCCATCAGTATTATAGTAATAAACCATGAGGTCTGTGATTAACAGTTGACCCATCAGTATTATAGTAATAAACCATGAGGTCTGTGATTAACAGTTGACCCATCAGTATTATAGTAATAAACCATGAGGTCTGTGATTAACAGTTGACCCATCAGTATTATAGTAATAAACCATGAGGTCTGTGATTAACAGTTGACCCATCAGTATTATAGTAATAAACCATGAGGTCTGTGATTAACAGTTGACCCATCAGTATTATAGTAATAAACCATGAGGTCTGTGATTAACAGTTGACCCATCAGTATTATAGTAATAAACCATGAGGTCTGTGATTAACAGTTGACCCATCAGTATTATAGTAATAAACCACGAGGTCTGTGATTAACAGTTGACCCATCAGTATTATAGTAATAAACCACGAGGTCTGTGATTAACAGTTGACCCATCAGTATTATAGTAATAAACCATGAGGTCTGTGATTAACAGTTGACCCATCAGTATTATAGTAATAAACCATGAGGTCTGTGATTCAGTTGACCCATCAGTATTATAGTAATAAACCATGAGGTCTGTGATTAACAGTTGACCCATCAGTATTATAGTAATAAACCATGAGGTCTGTGATTAACAGTTGACCCATCAGTATTATAGTAATAAACCATGAGGTCTGTGATTAACAGTTGACCCATCAGTATTATAGTAATAAACCATGAGGTCTGTGATTAACAGTTGACCCATCAGTATTATAGTAATAAACCATGAGGTCTGTGATTAACAGTTGACCCATCAGTATTATAGTAATAAACCATGAGGTCTGTGATTAACAGTTGACCCATCAGTATTATAGTAATAAACCATGAGGTCTGACCCATGATTAACAGTTGACCCATCAGTATTATAGTAATAAACCATGAGGTCTGTGATTAACAGTTGACCCATCAGTATTATAGTAATAAACCATGAGGTCTGTGATTAACAGTTGACCCATCAGTATTATAGTAATAAACCAAGAGGTCTGTGATTAACAGTTGACCCATCAGTATTATAGTAATAAACCACAAGGTCTGTGATTAACAGTTGACCCATCAGTATTATAGTAATAAACCATGAGGTCTGTGATTAACAGTTGACCCATCAGTATTATAGTAATAAACCATGAGGTCTGTGATTAACAGTTGACCCATCAGTATTATAGTAATAAACCATGAGGTCTGTGATTAACAGTTGACCCATCAGTATTATAGTAATAAACCATGAGGTCTGTGATTAACAGTTGACCCATCAGTATTATAGTAATAAACCATGAGGTCTGTGATCAACAGTTGACCCATCAGTATTATAGTAATAAACCATGAGGTCTGTGATTAACAGTTGACCCATCAGTATTATAGTAATAAACCATGAGGTCTGTGATTAACAGTTTACCCATCAGTATTATAGTAATAAACCATGAGGTCTGTGATTAACAGTTGACCCATCAGTATTATAGTAATAAACCATGAGGTCTGTGATTAACAGTTGACCCATCAGTATTATAGTAATAAACCATGAGGTCTGTGATTAACAGTTGACCCATCAGTATTATAGTAATAAACCACGAGGTCTGTGATTAACAGTTTACCCATCAGTATTATAGTAATAAACCATGAGGTCTGTGTTTAACAGTTGACCCATCAGTATTATAGTAATAAACCATGAGGTCTGTGATTAACAGTTGACCCATCAGTATTATAGTAATCATCATAATCTCTATATGTGAAACTCTAACAAGACAACAGCCCACTTACCTTGTTCATCAAAATTGTCTCTAAGCTTCTTCTCTGTAGACAAAATAAAACAAATGCATAAAAGCAGAGACTCAGTGTCTGATTGGCTGTTTGGGGGTCAGACATGTTGTACAAAGGTCAAACTCTCCTGAATCCGTTGTGCTCTACAACATGATTTACATGTTTATTTATTCACAGGGTCATATATTATAACAAGACACTTACCTTCTTCTTCAAATTCTCTTCTAAGCTTCTCTGTAGACAAAAGAAAGTGTAAAAATGCATTACAATAATAACCATTAAAAAGAAGAGGACTGGCCACCCCTCATAGCCTGTTTCCTCTGGTATAAATGAATAGAGTCTAATGGACAGTATATGGGTCATTCCTAGTTATATCCTGATCTAATACAGGACTGGTCTGAAGGTAACCTGGTATACATTTACATTTACATTTAAGTCATTTAGCAGACGCTCTTATCCAGAGCGACTTAATGAATAGAGTCTAATGGACAGTATACGGGTCATTCCTAGTTATATCCTGATCTAATACAGGACTGGTCTGAAGGTAACCTGGTATAAATGAATAGAGTCTAATGGACAGTATACGGGTCATTCCTAGTTATATCCTGATCTAATACAGGACTGGTCTGAAGGTAACCTGGTATAAATGAATAGAGTCTAATGGACAGTATACGGGTCATTCCTAGTTATATCCTGATCTAATACAGGACTGGTCTGAAGGTAACCTGGTATAAATGGAGTCTAATGGACAGTATATGGGTCATTCCTAGTTATATCCTGATCTAATACAGGTCTGGTCTGAAGGTAACCTGGTATAAATGAATAGAGTCTAATGGACAGTATATGGGTCATTCCTAGTTATATCCTGATCTAATACAGGACTGGTCTGAAGGTAACCTGGTATAAATGAATAGAGTCTAATGGACAGTATATGGGTCATTCCTAGTTATATCCTGATCTAATACAGGACTGGTCTGAAGGTAACCTGGTATAAATGGAGTCTAATGGACAGTATATGGGTCATTCCTAGTTATATCCTGATCTAATACAGGACTGGTCTGAAGGTAACCTGGTATAAATGAATAGAGTCTAATGGACAGTATATGGGTCATTCCTAGTTATATCCTGATCTAATACAGGTCTGGTCTGAAGGTAACCTGGTATAAATGAGCTGACCACGACTCCATTTTGCTGATCCCTGCCTACAGGCAGAAACTAAAACAAGAGGCTCCCACGCTGAGGTCTGTCCAACGCTGGTCAGACCAAGCTGACTCCACACTCCAAGACTGCTTCCATCACGTGGACTGGGACATGTTTCGTATTGCGTCAGATGGAAATATTGACGAATACGCTGATTCGGTGTGCGAGTTCATTAGAACGTGCGTCGAAGATGTCGTTCCCATAGCAACGATAAAAACATTCCCAAACCAGAAACCGTGGATTGATGGCAGCATTCGCGTGAAACTGAAAGCGCGAACCACTGCTTTTAATCAGGGCAAGGTGTCTGGTAATATGTCCGAATATAAACAATGCAGCTATTCCCTCCGCAAGGCTATTAAACAAGCTAAGCGTCAGTACAGAGACAAAGTGGAATCTCAATTCAATGGCTCAGACACAAGAGGTATGTGACAGGGTCTACAGTCAATCACGGACTACAAGAAGAAACCCAGCCCAGTCACGGACCAGGATGTCTTGCTCCCAGGCAGACTAAATAACTTTTTTGCCCGCTTTGAGGACAATACAGTGCCACTGACACGGCCTGCAACGAAAACATGCGGACTCTCCTTCACTGCAGCCGAGGTGAGTAAGACATTTAAACGTGTTAACCCTCGCAAGGCTGCAGGCCCAGACGGCATCCCCAGCCGCGCCCTCAGAGCATGCGCAGACCAGCTAGCCGGTGTGTTTACGGACATATTCAATCAATCCCTATACCAGTCTGCTGTTCCCACATGCTTCAAGAGGGCCACCATTGTTCCTGTTCCCAAGAAAGCTAAGGTAACTGAGCTAAACGACTACCGCCCCGTAGCACTCACTTCCGTCATCATGAAGTGCTTTACATTTACATTACATTTAAGTCATTTAGCAGACGCTCTTATCCAGAGCGACTTACAAATTGGAGAGACTAGTCAAGGACCATATCACCTCCACCCTACCTGACACCCTAGACCCACTCCAATTTGCTTACCGCCCAAATAGGTGCACAGACGATGCAATCTCAACCACACTGCACACTGCCCTAACCCACCTGGACAAGAGGAATACCTATGTGAGAATGCTGTTCATCGACTACAGCTCGGCATTCAACACCATTGTACCCTCCAAACTCGTCATCAAGCTCGAGACCCTGGGTCTCGACCCCGCCCTGTGCAACTGGGTACTGGACTTCCTGACGGGCCGCCCCCAGGTGGTGAGGGTAGGCAACAACATCTCCTCCCCGCTGATCCTCAACACGGGGGCCCCACAAGGGTGCGTTCTGAGCCCTCTCCTGTACTCCCTGTTCACCCACGACTGCGTGGCCATGCACGCCTCCAACTCAATCATCAAGTTTGCGGACGACACAACAGTGGTAGGCTTGATTACCAACAACGACGAGACGGCCTACAGGGAGGAGGTGAGGGCCCTCGGAGTGTGGTGTCAGGAAAATAACCTCACACTCAACGTCAACAAAACTAAGGAGATGATTGTGGACTTCAGGAAACAGCAGAGGGAACACCCCCCTGTCCACATCGATGGAACAGTAGTGGCGAGGGTAGCAAGTTTTAAGTTCCTCGGCATACACATCACAGACAAACTGAATTGGTCCACTCACACTGACAGCGTCGTGAAGAAGGCGCAGCAGCGCCTCTTCAACCTCAGGAGGCTGAAGAAATTCGGCTTGTCACCAAAAGCACTCACAAACTTCTACAGATGCACAATCGAGAGCATCCTGGCGGGCTGTATCACCGCCTGGTACGGCAACTGCTCCGCCCTCAACCGTAAGGCTCTCCAGAGGGTAGTGAGGTCTGCACAACGCATCACCGGGGGAAAACTACCTGCCCTCCAGGACACCTACACCACCCGATGTTACAGGAAGGCCATCATCCAGAAGGCGAGGTCAGTACAGGTGCATCAAAGCTGGGACCGAGAGACTGAAAAACAGCTTCTATCTCAAGGCCATCAGACTGTTAAACAGCAATCACTAACATTGAGTGGCTGCTGCCAACACACTGTCATTGACACTGACCCAACTCCAGCCACTTTAATAATGGGAATTGATGGGAAATGATGTAAATATATCACTAGCCACTTTAAACAATGCTACCTTATATAATGTTACTTACCCTACATTATTCATCTCATATGCATACGTATATACTGTACTCTATATCATCGACTGCATCCTTATGTAATACATGTATCACTAGCCACTTTAACTATGCCACTTTGTTTACTTTGTCTACATACTCATCTCATATGTATATACTGTACTCTAGATCATCGACTGCATTCTTATGTCACTAGCCACTTTAACTATGCCACTTTGTTTACTTTGTCTACATACTCATCTCATATGTATATACTGTACTCGATACCATCTACTGTATGCTGCTCTGTACCATCACTCATTCATATATCCTTATGTACATATTCCTTATCCCCTTACACTGTGTATAAGACAGTAGTTTTGGAATTGTTAGTTAGATTACTTGTTGGTTATCACTGCATTGTCGGAACTAGAAGCACAAGCATTTCGCTACACTCGCATTAACATCTGCTAACCATGTGTATGTGACAAATAACATTTGATTTGATTTGATTTGATTTAGAGTCTAATGGACAGTATATGGGTCATTCCTAGTTATATCCTGATCTAATACAGGACTGGTCTGAAGGTAACCTGGTATAAATGAATAGAGTCTAATGGACAGTATATGGGTCATTCCTAGTTATATCCTGATCTAATACAGGACTGGTCTGAAGGTAACCTGGTATAAATGAATAGAGTCTAATGAACAGTATATGGGTCATTCCTAGTTATATCCTGATCTAATACAGGACTGGTCTGAAGGTAACCTGGTATAAATGAATAGAGTCTAATGGACAGTATATGGGTCATTCCTAGTTATATCCTGATCTAATACAAGACTGGTCTAGTAATAGCAGTGAATAAAGTATTGTTCTAAAATTAATTAAATAGTTTTTTTTTTCATGATGAGAGGTCAAGGACCAGTCAGAGGTCAAGGACCAGTCAGAGGTCAAGGACCAGTCAGAGGTCAAGGACCAGTCAGAGGTCAAGGACCAGTCAGACATCAAGGACCAGTCAGAGATCAATGACCAGTCAGAGGTCAAGGACCAGTCAGAGGTCAAGGACCAGTCAGAGGTCAAGGGCCAGTCAGAGGTCAAGGACCAGTCAGAGGTCAAGGACCAGTCAGAGATCAATGACCAGTCAGAGATCAAGGACCAGTCAGAGATCAAGGACCAGTCAGACATCAAGGACCAGTCAGACATCAAGGACCAGTCAGACATCAAGGACCAGTCAGAGATCAAGGACCAGTCAGAGATCAAGGACCAGTCAGAGATCAAGGACCAGTCAGAGATCAAGGACCAGTCAGAGATCAAGGACCAGTCAGACATCAAGGACCAGTCAGACATCAAGGACCAGTCAGACATCAAGGACCAGTCAGAGATCAAGGACCAGTCAGAGATCAAGGACCAGTCAGACATCAAGGACCAGTCAGACATCAAGGACCAGTCAGACATCAAGGACCAGTCAGAGATCAAGGACCAGTCAGACATCAAGGACCAGTCAGACATCAAGGACCAGTCAGAGATCAAGGACCAGTCAGACATCAAGGACCAGTCAGACATCAAGGACCAGTCAGACATCAAGGACCAGTCAGAGATCAAGGACCAGTCAGAGATCAAGGACCAGTCAGAGATCAAGGACCAGTCAGACATCAAGGACCAGTCAGAGATCAAGGACCAGTCAGAGATCAAGGACCAGTCAGAGATCAAGGACCAGTCAGACATCAAGGACCAGTCAGAGATCAAGGACCAGTCAGAGATCAAGGACCAGTCAGAGATCAAGGACCAGTCAGACATCAAGGACCAGTCAGAGATCAAGGACCAGTCAGAGGTCAAGGACCAGTCAGACATCAAGGACCAGTCAGAGATCAAGGACCAGTCAGAGATCAAGGACCAGTCAGAGATCAAGGACCAGTCAGACATCAAGGTTAAACTCACCTGTATGTTTTCTCCACTTGTAGACACCAACTGAAGCTGTGAGAACTACAACAGCTGCTGCTATTGACAGACCAACAATCAACCCTACTTGTGATTTAGGAAACACGTCATCTGAAACAGAGAAGTCATGTCAAACCATTACAACACTACATATATACTGTACAGGAAGTAAAGCATCATTTATAAATACTACTGAACAGACCAATAAGGTCATCCCCTAGGAAACCATCCTCCACTAACTAGTCTAACTAACAAGAGGTCTCAGGTATTTGGGTTAACCAATGAAGACCTCACCTGGGACATGAATCTCAGTCTCCTTCAGGTGGTTGATCTCCGTCTGGTGAACTCTACAGGTGAACCTGTTGGTGTCAGTCTGGTTCACGGTGACATGTTGTCTCACAGCGTAGAGGTCCTCTGAGTCTCTGTGTCTCTCTGGAGGTCCATCAGCAGGGAGGATGGTTCCAGAACTGTCCAGCCACTCCATCTGAGGTTCAGGAAACCAGCCTCCAGACTCACACTTCAGGACCACCCCCCAGCCTTTAGGTCCATCAATGGAGATCACTGGCTGAGATACAGCACCTACAGATACAAGATAAACCAGAGATCACTGGCTGAGATACAGCACCTACAGATACAAGATAAAACAGAGATCACTGGCTGAGATACAGATACAAGATAAAACAGAGATCACTGGCTGAGATACAGATACAAGATAAAACAGAGATCACTGTCTGAGATACAGCACCTACAGATACAAGATAAAACAGAGATCACTGGCTGAGATACAGCACCTACAGATACAAGATAAAACAGAGATCACTGGCTGAGATACAGCACCTACAGATACAAGATACAACAGAGATCACTGGCTGAGATACAGCACCTACAGATACAAGATAACACAGAGATCACTGGCTGAGATACAGCACCTACAGATACAAGATAAAACAGAGATCACTGGCTGAGATACAGATACAAGATACAACAGAGATAACTGGCTGAGAACAGCTCCAGTATTACCAGCACTCCTACACAGATACCAGATTTGTAGTTTGCATTTGTATTTATTATGGATCCCCATTAGTTCCTGTCAAGGCAGCAGCTACTCTTCCTGGGGTTTATTATGGATCTCCATTAGTTCCTGCCAAGGCAGCAGCTACTCTTCCTGGGGTTTATTATGGATCCCCATTAGTTCCTGTCAAGGCAGCAGCTACTCTTCCTGGGGTTTATTATGGATCCCCATTCGTTCCTGCCAAGGCAGCAGCTACTCTTCCTGGGGTTTATTATGGATCCCCATTAGTTCCTGCCAAGGCAGCAGCTACTCTTCCTGGGGTTTATTATGGATCCCCATTAGTTCCTGCCAAGGCAGCAGCTACTCTCCCTGGGGGTTTATTATGGATCCCCATTAGTTCCTGTCAAGGCAGCAGCTACTCTTCCTGGGGTTTATTATGGATCCCCATTAGTTCCTGCCAAGGCAGCAGCTACCCTTCCTGGGGTTTATTATGGATCCCCCATTAGTTCCTGCCAAGGCAGCAGCTACTCTTCCTGGGGTTTATTATGGATCCCCATTAGTTCCTCCCAAGGCAGCAGCTACTATTCCTGGGGTTTATTATGGATCCCCATTAGTTCCTGCCAAGGCAGAACCTACTCTTCCTGGGGTTTATTATGGATCCCCATTCGTTCCTGCCAAGGCAGCAGCTACTCTTCCTGGGGTTTATTATGGATCCCCATTAGTTCCTGCCAAGGCAGCAGCTACTCTTCCTGGGGGTTTATTATGGATCCCCATTAGTTCCTGCCAAGGCAGCAGCTACTCTTCCTGGGGTTTATTATGGATCCCCATTAGTTCCTACCAAGGCAGCAGCTACTCTTCCTGGGGTTTATTATGGATCCCCATTAGTTCCTGCCAAGGCAGCCGCTACTCTTCCTGGGGGTTTATTATGGATCCCCATTAGTTCCTGTTAAGGCAGCAGCTACTCTTCCTGGGGTTTATTATAGATCCCCATTAGTACCTGCCAAGACAGCAGCTACTATTCAAGGGGTTTATTATGGATCCCCATTAGTTCCTGCCAAGGCAGCAGCTACTCTTCCTGGGGTTTATTATGGATCCCCATTAGTTCCTGTTAAGGCAGCAGCTACTCTTCCTGGGGTTTATTATAGATCCCCATTAGTACTTGCCAAGACAGCAGCTACTATTCATGGGGTTTATTATGGATCACCATTAGTTCCTGCCAAGACAGCAGCTACTCTTCCTGGGGTTTATTATGGATCTCCATTATTACCTGCCAAGGCAGCAGCTACTCTTCCTGGGGGTTATTATGGTTCCCCATTAGTTCATGCCAAGGCAGCAGCTACTCTTCCTGGGGGTTTATTATGGATCCCCATTAGTTCCTGCCAAGGCAGCAGCTACTCTTCCTGGGGTTTATTATGGATCCCCATTAGTTCCTGCCAAGGCAGCAGCTACTATTCCTAGGGTTTATTATGGATCCCCATTAGTTCCTGCCAAGGCAGCAGCTACTATTCCTGGGGTTTATTATGGATCCCCATTAGTTCCTGCCAAGGCAGCAGCTACCCTTCCTGGGGTTTATTATGGATCCCCATTCGTTCCTGCCAAGACAGCAGCTATTCTTCCTGGGGTTTATTATGAATCCCCATTAGTTCCTGCCAAGGCAGCCGCTACTCTTCCTGGGGGTTTATTATGGATCCCCATTAGTTCCTGTCAAGGCAGCAGCTACTCTTCCTGGGGTTTATTATGGATCCCCATTAGTTCCTGCCAAGGCAGCAGCTACTCTTCCTGGGGTTTATTATGGATCCCCATTAGTTCCTGTCAAGGCAGCAGCTACTCTTCCTGGGGTTTATTATGGATCCCCATTAGTTCCTGCCAAGGCAGCAGCTACTCTTCCTGGGGGTTTATTATGGATCCCCATTAGTTCCTGTCAAGGCAGCAGCTACTCTTCCTGGGGTTTATTATGTATCCCCATTAGTTCCTGCCAAAGCAGCAGCTACTCTTCCTGGGGTTTATTATGGATCCCCATTAGTTCCTCCCACGGCATCAGCTACTATTCCTGGGGTTTATTATGGATCCCCATTAGTTCCTGCCAAGGCAGCAGCTACTCTTCCTGGGGTTTATTATGGATCCCCATTAGTTCCTGTCAAGGAAGCAGCTACTCTTCCTGGGGTTTATTATGGATCCCCATTAGTTCCTACCAAAGCAGCAGCTACTCTTCCTGGGGTTTATTATGGATCCCCATTAGTTCCTACCAAAGCAGCAGCTACTCTTCCTGGGGTTTATTATGGATCCCCATTAGTTCCTACCAAAGCAGCAGCTACTCTTCCTGGGGTCCAGCAACATTAAGGCAGTTGACACAATTTTAAACCATTACAATACATTCACAGATTTCACAACACACTGTGTGCCCTCAGGCCCCTAATCCACCACTACATATCTACAAATATACACATATCTACATGTAGAGTTGCACATTTGGGGAATATTCAGAGGTGGAAACTTTCCGTGGGGATCAACGGGAATATATGCAAATTAATATTAATGAATTAATATTAACCATTTAAATGTAGATGTTTTTTGCATTGGATATATTTACCATGTCATATGGAGACAGAAACATAAACCTTTAACCTGATCATAAGTAGACATTAAAAACAAAATTGCACATGATTAAATCCTTCCATTATAAATATAAAAACTATTTGTTTACGAATTTAACTTTAATTAAATGAGTTGACTCTTCACATGGGATGATTTCCCTGAACAACAAAAGAAAGGGAATATTGAATGATCCATCGCATCTCCCAAAAACGTTTTCAACATACATCTGTAAAATTATAGTATTTTGATGTATTTCAGAACTGCAGTTTCCTCTGCTTGGAGCAACAGTGAAGTGGGCAGTAGGGGTTTCTTCTCTTACATCTGCAAGCAGAGTTTGGCGAAGTTGAAGTAGACTGTGATTCGATGATATATTAACAGGCACTGCATTGATTATATGCAACTCAGGACAAGCTAGTTAACCTCGTAATATCATCAACCATGTGTAGTTAACTAGTGATTATGTTAAGATTGATTGTTTTTTATAAGATAAGTTTAATGCTAGCTAGCAACTTACTTTGGCACCTTGCTGCACTAGCGTAACAGGTAGTCAGCCTGCCACGAAGTCTCCTCGTGGAATGCAATGTAATCGGCGTCCAAAAATGCCGATTACCGATTGTTCTGGAAACTTGAAATCGGCCCTAATTAACCATGCCGATTAAATCGGTCGACCTCTAATGCAGAGGGTTGCATTTCCATTGAATTGGGGATAGTTTAACCAAAATATGCCACAAGACCTAGAATTGCCTTATGTGTATCCAACAAAAAAAGGTTCACTGATATAAGCTAAGTTTTTTGGTGAATTAAAGCAAAATTCCCAAAATTCCCGGGCATAACTTCCCATGGAAAATGTCTAGACATTTACCAGAAGATTTCCGACCCTAGATGGACCTTTGCCTAAATGCCTAATCAACAAAATTAAACACTTCCTGCTATCTGAGACATACCTAATCAACAAATGAAACACTTCCTGCTATTTGAGAAATGCCTAGTCAACAACACTAAACACTTCCTGCTATTTAAGAAATGCCTAGTCAACAACATTACACTTCCTGCTATTTAAGAAATGCCTAATCAACAACATTAACCACTTCCTGCTATCTGAGACATACCTAATCAACAAATGAAACACTTCCTGCTATTTTAGAAATGCCTAATCAACAACATTAAACATTAACAGAACCCTGCAACACTCCAGTATTAACAGAAGCCTGCAGCACTCCAGTATTAACAGAAGCCTGCAGCACTCCAGTATTAACAGAACCCTGCAACACTCCAGTATTAACAGAACCCTGCAACACTCCAATATTAACAGAACCCTGCAGCACTCCAGTATTAACAGAACCCTGCAGCACTCCAGTATTACCAGAACCCTGCAGTACTCCAGTATTAACAGAACCCTGCAGCACTCCAATATTAACAGAACCCTGCAGCACTCCAGTATTAACAGAACCCTGCAGCACTCCAATATTAACAGAACCCTGCAGCACTCCAATATTAACAGAACCCTGCAGCACTCCAGTATTAACAGAACCCTGCAGCACCCCAACAATATTAACAGAACCCTGCAGCACTCCAGTATTACCAGAACCCTGCAGTACTCCAGTATTAACAGAACCCTGCAGCACTCCAATATTAACAGAACCCTGCAGCACTCCAGTATTAACAGAACCCTGCAGCACTCCAATATTAACAGAACCCTGCAGCACTCCAATATTAACAGAACCCTGCAGCACTCCAGTATTAACAGAACCCTGCAGCACCCCAACAATATTAACAGAACCCTGCAGCACTCCAGTATTAACAGAACCCTGCAGCACTCCAGTATTACCAGAACCCTGCAGGACTCCAGTATTACCAGAACCCTGCAGTACTCCAGTATTAACAGAACCCTGCAGCACTCCAATATT
Source organism: Oncorhynchus nerka (assembly GCF_034236695.1). Classification (NCBI taxonomy): domain Eukaryota; kingdom Metazoa; phylum Chordata; class Actinopteri; order Salmoniformes; family Salmonidae; genus Oncorhynchus; species Oncorhynchus nerka. The sequence goes on from NW_027040115.1 coordinate 146,659, forward strand.
AACAGAACCCTGCAGCACTCCAGTATTAACAGAACCCTGCAGCACTCCAATATTAACAGAACCCTGCAGCACTCCAATATTAACAGAACCCTGCAGCACTCCAGTATTAACAGAACCCTGCAGCACCCCAACAATATTAACAGAACCCTGCAGCACTCCAGTATTAACAGAACCCTGCAGCACTCCAGTATTACCAGAACCCTGCAGGACTCCAGTATTAACAGAACCCTGCAGTACTCCCATATTAACAGAACCCTGCAGCACCCCAATATTAACAGAAAGATGGTCAGAAGTCATGAGCAGAACCCTGCAATACTCCAGTATTAACAGAACCCTGCAGCCTCCAATATTAACAGAAAGATGGTCAGAAGTCATGAACAGAACCCTGCAGTACCCCAGTATTAACAGAACCCTGCAGCACTCCAATATTAACAGAACCCTGCAGCACTCCAGTATTAACAGAACCCTGCAGCACTCCAGTATTAACAGAAGCCTGCAGCACTCCAGTATTAACAGAACCCTGCAGCACTCCAGTATTAACAGAAGCCTGCAGCGCTCCAGTATTAACAGAACCCTGCAGCACTCCCAGAACCCTGCAGCACTCCAGTATTAACAGAACAGAAGCCTGCAGCACTCCAGTATTAACAGAACCCTGCAGCACTCCAGTATTAACAGAACCCTGCAGCGCTCCAGTATTAACAGAACCCTGCAGCACTCCAGTATTAACAGAACCCTGCAGCACTCCAGTATTAACAGAACCCTGCAGCACTCCAGTATTAACAGAACCCTGCAGCACTCCAGTATTAACAGAACCCTGCAACACTCCAGTATTAACAGAACCCTGCAGCACTCCAGTATTAACAGAGCACTCCACTATTAACAGAACCCTGCAGCACTCCAGTATTAACAGAACCCTGCAGCACTCCAGTATTAACAGAACCCTGCAGCACTCCACTCCAGTATTAACAGAACCCTGCAACACTCCAGAACCCTGCAGCACTAACCCTGCAGCACTCCACTATTAACAGAACCCTGCAGCACTCCAGTATTAACAGAACCCTGCAGCACTCCAGTATTAACAGAACCCTGCAGCACTCCAGTATTAACAGAACCCTGCAGCACTCCAGTATTAACAGAACCCTGCAGCACTCCAGTATTAACAGAACCCTGCAGCACTCCAGCAGAACCCTGCAGCACTCCAGTATTAACAGAACCCTGCAGCACTCCAATATTAACAGAACCCTGCAGCACTCCAATATTAACAGAACCCTGCAGCACTCCAGTATTAACAGAACCCTGCAGCACCCCAACAATATTAACAGAACCCTGCAGCACTCCAGTATTAACAGAACCCTGCAGCACTCCAGTATTACCAGAACCCTGCAGGACTCCAGTATTACCAGAACCCTGCAGTACTCCAGTATTAACAGAACCCTGCAGCACTCCAATATTAACAGAACCCTGCAGCACTCCAGTATTAACAGAACCCTGCAGCACTCCAATATTAACAGAACCCTGCAGCACTCCAATATTAACAGAACCCTGCAGCACTCCAGTATTAACAGAACCCTGCAGCACCCCAACAATATTAACAGAACCCTGCAGCACTCCAGTATTAACAGAACCCTGCAGCACTCCAGTATTACCAGAACCCTGCAGGACTCCAGTATTAACAGAACCCTGCAGTACTCCCATATTAACAGAACCCTGCAGCACCCCAATATTAACAGAAAGATGGTCAGAAGTCATGAGCAGAACCCTGCAATACTCCAGTATTAACAGAACCCTGCAGCCTCCAATATTAACAGAAAGATGGTCAGAAGTCATGAACAGAACCCTGCAGTACCCCAGTATTAACAGAACCCTGCAGCACTCCAATATTAACAGAACCCTGCAGCACTCCAGTATTAACAGAACCCTGCAGCACTCCAGTATTAACAGAAGCCTGCAGCACTCCAGTATTAACAGAACCCTGCAGCACTCCAGTATTAACAGAAGCCTGCAGCGCTCCAGTATTAACAGAACCCTGCAGCACTCCAGTATTAACAGAACCCTGCAGCACTCCAGTATTAACAGAACCCTGCAGCGCTCCAGTATTAACAGAAGCCTGCAGCACTCCAGTATTAACAGAACCCTGCAGCACTCCAGTATTAACAGAACCCTGCAGCGCTCCAGTATTAACAGAACCCTGCAGCACTCCAGTATTAACAGAACCCTGCAGCACTCCAGTATTAACAGAACCCTGCAGCACTCCAGTATTAACAGAACCCTGCAACACTCCAGTATTAACAGAACCCTGCAACACTCCAGTATTAACAGAACCCTGCAGCACTCCAGTATTAACATAACCCTGCAGCACTCCACTATTAACAGAACCCTGCAGCACTCCAGTATTAACAGAACCCTGCAGCACTCCAGTATTAACAGAACCCTGCAGCACTCCAGTATTAACAGAACCCTGCAGCACTCCAGTATTAACAGAACCCTGCAGCACTCCAGTATTAACAGAACCCTGCAACACTCCAGTATTAACAGAACCCTGCAACACTCCAGTATTAACAGAACCCTGCAGCACTCCAGTATTAACATAACCCTGCAGCACTCCACTATTAACAGAACCCTGCAGCACTCCAGTATTAACAGAACCCTGCAGCACTCCAGTATTAACAGAACCCTGCAGCACTCCAGTATTAACAGAACCCTGCAGCACTCCAGTATTAACAGAACCCTGCAGCACTCCAGTATTAACAGAACCCTGCAGCACTCCAGTATTAACAGAACCCTGCAGCACTCCAGTATTAACAGAACCCTGCAGCACTCCAATATTAACAGAACCCTGCAGCACTCCAATATTAACAGAACCCTGCAGCACTCCAGTATTAACAGAACCCTGCAGCACCCCAACAATATTAACAGAACCCTGCAGCACTCCAGTATTAACAGAACCCTGCAGCACTCCAATATTAACAGAACCCTGCAGCACTCCAATATTAACAGAACCCTGCAGCACTCCAGTATTAACAGAACCCTGCAGCACCCCAACAATATTAACAGAACCCTGCAGCACTCCAGTATTACCAGAACCCTGCAGTACTCCAGTATTAACAGAACCCTGCAGCACTCCAATATTAACAGAACCCTGCAGCACTCCAGTATTAACAGAACCCTGCAGCACTCCAATATTAACAGAACCCTGCAGCACTCCAATATTAACAGAACCCTGCAGCACTCCAGTATTAACAGAACCCTGCAGCACTCCAATATTAACAGAACCCTGCAGCACTCCAATATTAACAGAACCCTGCAGCACTCCAGTATTAACAGAACCCTGCAGCACCCCAACAATATTAACAGAACCCTGCAGCACTCCAGTATTAACAGAACCCTGCAGCACTCCAGTATTACCAGAACCCTGCAGGACTCCAGTATTACCAGAACCCTGCAGTACTCCAGTATTAACAGAACCCTGCAGCACTCCAATATTAACAGAACCCTGCAGCACTCCAGTATTAACAGAACCCTGCAGCACTCCAATATTAACAGAACCCTGCAGCACTCCAATATTAACAGAACCCTGCAGCACTCCAGTATTAACAGAACCCTGCAGCACCCCAACAATATTAACAGAACCCTGCAGCACTCCAGTATTAACAGAACCCTGCAGCACTCCAGTATTACCAGAACCCTGCAGGACTCCAGTATTAACAGAACCCTGCAGTACTCCCATATTAACAGAACCCTGCAGCACCCCAATATTAACAGAAAGATGGTCAGAAGTCATGAGCAGAACCCTGCAATACTCCAGTATTAACAGAACCCTGCAGCCTCCAATATTAACAGAAAGATGGTCAGAAGTCATGAACAGAACCCTGCAGTACCCCAGTATTAACAGAACCCTGCAGCACTCCAATATTAACAGAACCCTGCAGCACTCCAGTATTAACAGAACCCTGCAGCACTCCAGTATTAACAGAAGCCTGCAGCACTCCAGTATTAACAGAACCCTGCAGCACTCCAGTATTAACAGAAGCCTGCAGCGCTCCAGTATTAACAGAACCCTGCAGCACTCCAGTATTAACAGAACCCTGCAGCACTCCAGTATTAACAGAACCCTGCAGCGCTCCAGTATTAACAGAAGCCTGCAGCACTCCTAACAGAACCCTGCAGCACTCCAGTATTAACAGAACCCTGCAGCGCTCCAGTATTAACAGAACCCTGCAGCACTCCAGTATTAACAGAACCCTGCAGCACTCCAGTATTAACAGAACCCTGCAGCACTCCAGTATTAACAGAACCCTGCAACACTCCAGTATTAACAGAACCCTGCAACACTCCAGTATTAACAGAACCCTGCAGCACTTATTTGCAGCACTCCACTATTAACAGAACCCTGCAGCACTCCAGTATTAACAGAACCCTGCAGCACTCCAGTATTAACAGAACCCTGCAGCACTCCAGTATTAACAGAACCCTGCAGCACTCCAGTATTAACAGAACCCTGAGCACTCCAGTATTAACAGAACCCTGCAACACTCCAGTATTAACAGAACCCTAAACTCCAGTTTAACAGAACCCTGCAGCACTCCAGTATTAACATAACCCTGCAGCACTCCACTATTAACAGAACCCTGCAGCACTCCAGTATTAACAGAACCCTGCAGCACTCCAGTATTAACAGAACCCTGCAGCACTCCAGTATTAACAGAACCCTGCAGCATCCTAGAACCCTGCAGCACTCCAGTATTAACAGAACCCTGCAGCACTCCAGTATTAACAGAACCCTGCAGCACTCCAGTATTAACAGAACCCTGCAGCACTCCAATATTAACAGAACCCTGCAGCACTCCAATATTAACAGAACCCTGCAGCACTCCAGTATTAACAGAACCCTGCAGCACCCCAACAATATTAACAGAACCCTGCAGCACTCCAGTATTAACAGAACCCTGCAGCACTCCAGTATTACCAGAACCCTGCAGGACTCCAGTATTACCAGAACCCTGCAGTACTCCAGTATTAACAGAACCCTGCAGCACTCCAATATTAACAGAACCCTGCAGCACTCCAGTATTAACAGAACCCTGCAGCACTCCAATATTAACAGAACCCTGCAGCACTCCAATATTAACAGAACCCTGCAGCACTCCAGTATTAACAGAACCCTGCAGCACCCCAACAATATTAACAGAACCCTGCAGCACTCCAGTATTAACAGAACCCTGCAGCACTCCAGTATTACCAGAACCCTGCAGGACTCCAGTATTAACAGAACCCTGCAGTACTCCCATATTAACAGAACCCTGCAGCACCCCAATATTAACAGAAAGATGGTCAGAAGTCATGAGCAGAACCCTGCAATACTCCAGTATTAACAGAACCCTGCAGCCTCCAATATTAACAGAAAGATGGTCAGAAGTCATGAACAGAACCCTGCAGTACCCCAGTATTAACAGAACCCTGCAGCACTCCAATATTAACAGAACCCTGCAGCACTCCAGTATTAACAGAACCCTGCAGCACTCCAGTATTAACAGAAGCCTGCAGCACTCCAGTATTAACAGAACCCTGCAGCACTCCAGTATTAACAGAAGCCTGCAGCGCTCCAGTATTAACAGAACCCTGCAGCACTCCAATATTAACAGAACCCTGCAGCACTCCAGTATTAACAGAACCCTGCAGCACTCCAGTATTAACAGAAGCCTGCAGCACTCCAGTATTAACAGAACCCTGCAGCACTCCAGTATTAACAGAAGCCTGCAGCGCTCCAGTATTAACAGAACCCTGCAGCACTCCAGTATTAACAGAACCCTGCAGCACTCCAGTATTAACAGAACCCTGCAGCGCTCCAGTATTAACAGAAGCCTGCAGCACTCCAGTATTAACAGAACCCTGCAGCACTCCAGTATTAACAGAACCCTGCAGCGCTCCAGTATTAACAGAACCCTGCAGCACTCCAGTATTAACAGAACCCTGCAGCACTCCAGTATTAACAGAACCCTGCAGCACTCCAGTATTAACAGAACCCTGCAGCACTCCAGTATTAACAGAACCCTGCAGCACTCCAGTATTAACAGAACCCTGCAACACTCCAGTATTAACAGAACCCTGCAACACTCCAGTATTAACAGAACCCTGCAGCACTCCAGTATTAACATAACCCTGCAGCACTCCACTATTAACAGAACCCTGCAGCACTCCAGTATTAACAGAACCCTGCAGCACTCCAGTATTAACAGAACCCTGCAGCACTCCAGTATTAACAGAACCCTGCAGCACTCCAGTATTACCAGAACCCTGCCGCACTCCAGTATTAACAGAACCCTGCAACACTCCAGTATTACCAGAACCCTGCCGCACTCCAGTATTACCAGAACCCTGCCGCACTCCAGTATTAACATGTCATCAACCTGAATACATTGTGATGTAACACTGAGATAATCATCAAACCATAACAGCTTTACTTGAATGACATCAATAATTCACTGTGAGTCAACAGTGGGTAGTAGGAATATTGGGACACAGACAGTGAGTCAACAGTAGGTAGTAGGAATATTGGGACACAGACAGTGAGTCAACAGTAGGTAGTAGGAATATTGTAACACAGTCAGTGAGTCAACAGCAGGTAGTAGGTATATTAGGACACAGGCAGTGAGTCAACAGTATGTAGTAGGAATATTGGGACACAGCGAGTGAGTCAACAGTAGGTAGTAGGAATATTGGGACACAGGCAGTGAGTCAACAGTAGGTAGTAGGAATATTGGGACACAGACAGTGAGTCAACAGTAGGTAGTAGGAATATTAGGACACAACCAGTGAGTCAACAGTAGGTAGTAGGAATATTAGGACACAGACAGTGAGTCAACAGTAGGTAGTAGGAATATTAGGACACATACAGTGAGTCAACAGTAGGAATATTGGGACACAGCCAATGTGACAGACCAGCAGAATACATGATCTATAACAGAGGAAGGAATGATGAGGGAGGAAGACCAGCTGAATACATGATGAGGGAGGGAGACCAGCTGAATACATGATGAGGGAGGAAGACCAGCTGAATACATGATCTATGACAGAGGAAGGAATGATGAGGGAGGAAGACCAGCTGAATACATGATCAATAACAGAGGAAGGAATGATGAGGGAGGAAGACCAGCTCAATACATGATGAGGGAGGAAGACCAGCTGAATACATGATGAGGGAGGAGGACCAGCTGAATACATGATGAGGGAGGAAGACCAGCTGAATACATGATCTATAACAGAGGAAGGACTGATGAGGGAGGAAGACCAGCTGAATACATGATGAGGGAGGAAGACCAGCTGAATACATGATGAGGGAGGAAGACCAGCTGAATACATGAATGAGGGAGGAAGACCAGCTGAATACATGATGAGGGAGGAAGACCAGCTGAATACATGATGAGGGAGGAAGACCAGCTGAATACATGATAAGGGAGGAAGACCAGCTGAATACATGCTGAGGGAGGAAGACCAGCTGAATACATGAATGAGGGAGGAAGACCAGCTGAATACATGATCTATAACAGAGGAAGGAATGATGAGGGAGGAAGACCAGCTCAATACATGATGAGGGAGGAAGACCAGCTGAATACATGATGAGGGAGGAAGACCAGCTGAATACATGATGAGGGAGGAAGACCAGCTGAATACATGATGAAGGAGGAAGACCAGCTGAAAACATGATCTATAACAGAGGAAGGACTGATGAGGGAGGGAGACAAGCTGAATACATGATGAGGGAGGAAAACCAGCTGAATACATGAGCTATAACAGAGGAAGGCATGATGAGGGAGGAAGACCAGCTGAATACATGATGAGGGAGGAAGACCAGCTGAATACATGATCTATAACAGAGGAAGGACTGATGAAGGAGGAAGACCAGCTCAATACATGATGAGGGAGGAAGACCAGCTGAATACATGATCTATAACAGAGGAAGGACTGATGAGGGAGGAAGACCAGCTGAATACATGATCAATAACAGAGGAAGGAATGATGAGGGAGGAAGACCAGCTGAATACATGATGAGGGAGGAAGACCAGCTGAATACATGATGAGGGAGGAAGACCAGCTGAATACATGATGAGGGAGGAAGACCAGCTGAATACATGATCTTTAACAGAGGAAGGAATGATGAGGGAGGAAGACCAGCTGAATACATGATGAGGGAGGACGACCAGCTGAATACATGATCTTTAACAGAGGAAGGAATGATGTGGGAGGAAGACCAGCTGAATACATGATCTATAACAGAGGAAGGACTGATGAGGGAGGAAGACCAGCTGAATACATGATCAATAACAGAGGAAGGAATGATGAGGGAGGAAGACCAGCTGAATACATGATCTATAACAGAGGAATGAATGATGAGGGAGGAAGACCAGCTGAATACATGATCTATAACAGAGGAATGAATGATGAGGGAGGAAGACCAGCTGAATACATGATAAGGGAGGAAGACCAGCTGAATACATGATGAGGGAGGAAGACCAGCTGAATACATGATGAGGGAGGAAGACCAGCTGAATACATGATCTATAACAGAGGAAGGAATGATGAGGGAGGAAGACCAGCTGAATACATGAATGAGGGAGGAAGACCAGCTGAATACATGATCAATAACAGAGGAAGGAATGATGAGGGAGGAAGACCAGCTGAATACATGATGAGGGAGGAAGACCAGCTGAATACATGATGAGGGAGGAAGACCAGCTGAATACATGATGAGGGAGGAAGACCAGCTGAATACATGATGAGGGAGGAAGACCAGCTGAATATATGAATGAGGGAGGAAGACCAGCTGAATACATGATGAGGGAGGAAGACCAGCTGAATACATGATGAGGGAGGAAGACCAGCTGAATATATGAATGAGGGAGGAAGACCAGCTGAATACATGATGAGGGAGGAAGACCAGCTGAATACATGATGATGGAGGAAGACCAGCTGAATACATGATGAGGGAGGAAGACCAGCTGAATACATGAATGAGGGAGGAAGACCAGCTGAATACATGATCTATAACAGAGGAAGGAATGATGAGGGAGGAAGACCAGCTGAATACATGATGAGGGAGGAAGACCAGCTGAATACATGATCTATAACAGAGGAAGGAATGATGAGGGAGGAAGACCAGCTGAATACATGATGAGGGAGGAAGACCAGCTGAATACATGATCTATAACAGAGGAAGGAATGATGAGGGAGGAAGACCAGCTGAATACATGCTGAGGGAGGAAGACCAGCTGAATACATGATGAGGGAGGAAGACCAGCTGAATACATGATCTATAACAGAGGAAGGAATGATGAGGGAGGAAGACCAGATGAATACATGATGAGGGAGGAAGACCAGCTGAATACATGATGAGGGAGGAAGACCAGCTGAATACATGATGAGGGAGGAAGACCAGCTGAATACATGATCTATAACAGAGGAAGGAATGATGAGGGAGGAAGACCAGCTGAATACATGATCTATAACAGAGGAAGGAATGATGAGAGAGGAAGACCAGCTGAATACATGATGAGGGAGGAAGACCAGCTGAATACATGAATGAGGGAGGAAGACCAGCTGAATACATGATCTATAACAGAGGAAGGAATGATGAGGGAGGAAGACCAGCTGAATACATGATCTATAACAGAGGAAGGAATGATGAGGGAGGAAGACCAGCTGAATACATGATGAGGGAGAAAGACCAGCTGAATACATGATGAGGGAGGAAGACCAGCTGAATACATGATGAGGGAGGAAGACCAGCTGAATACATGAATGAGGGAGGAAGACCAGCTGAATACATGATCTATAACAGAGGAAGGAATGATGAGGGAGGAAGACCAGCTGAATACATGATCTATAACAGAGGAAGGAATGATGAGGGAGGAAGACCAGCTGAATACATGATAAGGGAGGAAGACCAGCTGAATACATGATCTATAACAGAGGAAGGACTGATGAGGGAGGAAGACCAGCTGAATACATGATGAGGGAGGAAGACCAGCTGAATACATGATGAGGGAGGAAGACCAGCTGAATACATGATGAGGGAGGAAGACCAGCTGAATACATGATGAGGGAGGAAGACCAGCTGAATACATGATGAGGGAGGAAGACCAGCTGAATACATGATGAGGGAGGAAGACCAGCTGAATACATGAATGAGGGAGGAAGACCAGCTGAATACATGAATGAGGGAGGAAGACCAGCTGAATACATGATGAGGGAGGAAGACCAACTGAATACATGATCTATAACAGAGGAAGGAATGATGAGGGAGGAAAACCAGCTGAATACATGATCTATAACAGAGGAAGGACTGATGAGGGAGGAAGACCAGCTGAATACATGATGAGGGAGGAAGACCAGCTGAATACATGATGAGGGAGGAAGACCAGCTGAATATATGATCTATAACAGAGGAAGGAATGATGAGGGAGGAAGACCAGCTGAATACATGATCTATAACAGAGGAAATAATGATGAGGGAGGAAGACATGTTGATATTTCAGCAGCCAATCATTTAGCCAGATTTACCAAAACAACCTCTGATCACATCTCCAGTATTCATGACTCACCAACAAGGAGTTGAACGGTGGTTTCCTTCACCTGGCTGGTCAGTGTTGGAATGAAGCACCTGTAGCCTCCAGTATCAGAGAGAGTAACTCTGGTCAGCTTTAAGGAGACGTTGCCGTTATTCAGTTCTTCATGAAACATTGATGTCCTTCCCCTGTAGGATGGAAACTGATCCCCATTGGAGTCTCGACCGTCAAGGTAAAGATGGACGTTTTCTGCTTTCAGGTTCAATCTTGTCCACTGCACTGCCATGTTCTCAGCACTGACACTGGGTTCCAGGGAACATGGTAGAATGATGTCATCACCAGCTAAGGCAACGACTGGGTCAGCCGGTCCAACAACCTGAACCTCAGACGACCCTGGAGAAAAACAAATTACACAGTCAGAGATAACTGGACTTTGGCCAGATGAATGAACAAAGCCACCAATCACATGACACCATTCATTCCTATGTGAAGACTCAACAGCATTGAAGCCAAATGAAGGCGGTTAAGATGGAATACATGTGGGAGATTTATGTAGACAGTTTGAGCTACTCCAGGAAGTGACGTTGCAGGCTAGCTCAGTGCTGCCCCCTCTCATTAAGTACCTGAAGTGGAAGGCCAACCGGGGTACTGCAGGCTGCCATTAGACATAACATGCAGGCTAGCTCAGTGCTGCCCCCTCTCATTAAGTAACTCAAGTTGAAGGCCAACCGGGGTACTGCAGGCTGCCATTAGACATAACATGCAGGCTAGCTCAGTGCTGCCTACTCTCATTAAGTAACTCAAGTTGAAGGCCAACCGGGGTACTGCAGGCTGCCATTAGACATAACATGCAGGCTAGCTCAGTGCTGCCCCCTCTCATTAAGTAACTCAAGTTGAAGGCCAACCGGGGTACCAATATTGATTGAGGAATGAAGTTGAATGTGATTGTTTTTATAACATTTATTTTTGTGTTTGTTTCATTATTCTGTATTATTCCTCATCCCAGACACCTCATCACCCTCATCCCAGACAGTACATTATCCCAGACCCCGTCATCCCAGACAGTACATTGTCCCAGACCCCTCATCCCAGACAGTACATTGTCCCAGACCCCTCATCCCAGACAGTACATTGTCCCACACCCCTCATCCCAGACAGTACATTGTCCCAGACCCCTCATCCCAGACAGTACATTGTCCCAGACCCCTCATCCCAGACAGTACATTGTCCCACACCCCTCATCCCAGACAGTACATTGTCCCAGACACCTCATCCCAGACCCCTCATCCCAGACAGTACATTGTCCCAGACCCCTCATCCCAGACAGTACATTGTCCCAGACACCTCATCCCAGACCCCTCATATCAGACAGTACATTGTCCCAGACCCCTCACCCCAGACAGTATATTGTCCCAGACCCTTCATCCCAGACAGTACATTGTCCCAGACCCCTCATCCCAGAGAGTATATTGTCCCAGACCCCTCATCCCAGACAGTATATTGTCCCAGACCCCTCATCCCAGACAGCACATTGTCCCAGACCCTTCATCCCAGAGAGTATATTGTCCCAGACCCCTCATCCCAGAAAGTACATTGTCCCAGACCCCTCATCCCAGAAAGTACATTGTCCCAGACCCCTCATCACAGACCCCTCATCCCAGACAGTATATTGTCCCAGACCCCTCATCCCAGACAGTACATTGCCCCAGACCCCTCATCCCAGACCCCTCATCCCAGACAGTATATTGTCCCAGACCCCTCATCCCAGACCCCTCATCCCAGACAGTACATTGTTCCAGACCCCTCATCCTAGACAGTATATTGCCCCAGACCCCTCATCCCAGAGAGTATATTGTCCCAGACCCCTCATCCCAGACCCCTCATCCCAGACAGTACATTGTCCCAGACCCCTCATCCCAGACCCCTCGTCCCAGGTAGTACATTGTCCCAGACCCCTCATCCCAGACAGTATATTGCCCCACACCCCTCATCCCAGACAGTATATTGTCCCAGACCCCTCATCCCAGACAGTATATTGTCCCAGACCCCTCATCCCAGACAGTGCATTGTCCCAGACCCCTCATCCCAGACAGTGCATTGTCCCAGACCCCTCATCCCAGACCCCTCATCCCAGACAGTATATTGTCCCAGACCCCTCATCCCAGACCCCTCATCCCAGACAGTACATTGTCCCAGACCCCTCATCCTAGACAGTATATTGCCCCAGACCCCTCATCCCAGAGAGTATATTGTCCCAGACCCCTCATCCCAGACCCCTCATCCCAGACAGTACATTGTCCCAGACCCCTCATCCCAGACCCCTCGTCCCAGGTAGTACATTGTCCCAGACCCCTCATCCCAGACAGTATATTGCCCCACACCCCTCATCCCAGACAGTATATTGTCCCAGACCCCTCATCCCAGACAGTATATTGTCCCAGACCCCTCATCCCAGACAGTGCATTGTCCCAGACCCCTCATCCCAGACAGTGCATTGTCCCAGACCCCTCATCCCAGACCCCTCATCCCAGACAGTATATTGTCCCAGACCCCTCATCCCAGACCCCTCATCCCAGACAGTACATTGTCCCAGACCCCTCATCCTAGACAGTATATTGCCCCAGACCCCTCATCCCAGAGAGTATATTGTCCCAGACCCCTCATCCCAGACCCCTCATCCCAGACAGTACATTGTCCCAGACCCCTCATCCCAGACCCCTCGTCCCAGGTAGTACATTGTCCCAGACCCCTCATCCCAGACAGTATATTGCCCCACACCCCTCATCCCAGACAGTATATTGTCCCAGACCCCTCATCCCAGACCCCTCATCCCAGACAGTATATTGTCCCAGACCCCTCATCCCAGACAGTGCATTGTCCCAGACCCCTCATCCCAGACAGTGCATTGTCCCAGACCCCTCATCCCAGACAGTGCATTGTCCCAGACCTAGAAAGAGCCAGCCAGTGTGCTGTATCATATCATCACGAATGACCAAATCTTCCACAGGACCTAAGGTTTAAATGTGGATAAATGTCCATGCCAAGTTTCAGTTCCAATGGGTTATTGCTGTAGCCGACAGAAAATGTAATCTTGGTCAAAATGTAATGAAATAAAGGATTCACACACGGGTATAAATGACTGCAGAAGAGGGAAAGTGTACAGACATACCCAGGGTGACCACATTTACAATACCCACATGAGGGACAACAGGATGATTCTGCAGTACATTACTGGGACAGTGTAGACTACATGGTTAAAGACATTACTGAAACTATAT
>NW_027040116.1:0-45000 GCF_034236695.1 Oncorhynchus nerka
ATAACATCTGCTGAATATGTGACCAATAACATCTGCTGAATATGTGACCAATAACATCTACTGAATATGTGTATGTGACCAATAACATCTACTGAATATGTGACCAATAACATCTACTGAATATGTGTATGTGACCAATAACATCTGCTGAATATGTGTATGTGACCAATAACATCTACTGAATATGTGACCAATAACATCTGCTGAATATGTGACCAATAACATCTACTGAATATGTGACCAATAACATCTACTGAATATGTGTATGTGACCAATAACATCTGCTGAATATGTGTATGTGACCAATAACATCTACTGAATATGTGACCAATAACATCTGCTGAATATGTGACCAATAACATCTACTGAATATGTGTATGTGACCAATAACATCTACTGAATATGTGACCAATAACATCTACTGAATATGTGTATGTGACCAATAACATCTACTGAATATGTGTATGTGACCAATAACATTACTGAATATGTGTATGTGACCAATAACATCTACTGAATATGTGACCAATAACATCTGCTGAATATGTGACCAATAACATCTACTGAATATGTGTATGTGACCAATAACATCTACTGAATATGTGACCAAAAACATCTACTGAATATGTGTATGTGACCAATAACATCTACTGAATATGTGTATGTGACCAATAACATCTACTGAATATGTGTATGTGACCAATAACATTACTGAATATGTGTATGTGACCAATAACATCTACTGAATATGTGACCAATAACATCTACTGAATATGTGACCAATAACATCTACTGAATGTGTGTATGTGACCAATAACATCTGCTGAATATGTGACCAATAACATCTGCTGAATATGTGTATGTGACCAATAACATCTACTGAATATGTGACCAATAACATCTGCTAAATATGTGACCAATAACATCTACTGAATATGTGTATGTGACCAATAACATCTGCTGAATATGTGTATGTGACCAATAACATCTACTGAATATGTGACCAATAACATCTGCTAAATATGTGACCAATAACATCTACTGAATATGTGTATGTGACCAATAACATCTACTGAATATGTGACCAATAACATCTGCTAAATATGTGACCAATAACATCTGCTAAATATGTGACCAATAACATCTACTGAATATGTGACCAATAACATCTACTGAATATGTGTATGTGACCAATAACATCTACTGAATATGTGTATGTGACCAATAACATCTACTGAATATGTGACCAATAACATCTGCTGAATATGTGTATGTGACCAATAACATCTACTGAATATGTGACCAATAACATCTGCTGAATATGTGTATGTGACCAATAACATCTACTGAATATGTGACCAATAACATCTGCTGAATATGTGACCAATAACATCTACTGAATATGTGACAATAACATCTACTGAATATGTGACCAATAACATCTACTGAATATGTGACAATAACATCTGCTGAATATGTGACAATAACATCTGCTGAATATGTGACCAATAACATCTACTGAATATGTGTATGTGACCAATAACATTACTGAATATGTGTATGTGACCAATAACATTACTGAATATGTGTATGTGACCAATAACATCTACTGAATATGTGTATGTGACCAATAACATCTGCTGAATATGTGTATGTGACCAATAACATCTACTGAATATGTGTATGTGACCAATAACATTACTGAATATGTGTATGTGACCAATAACATTACTGAATATGTGTATGTGACCAATAACATTACTGAATATGTGTATGTGACCAATAACATCTACTGAATATGTGACCAATAACATCTGCTGAATATGTGACCAATAACATCTACTGAATGTGTGTATGTGACCAATAACATCTGCTGAATATGTGACCAATAACATCTGCTGAATATGTGTATGTGACCAATAACATCTACTGAATATGTGACCAATAACATCTGCTAAATATGTGACCAATAACATCTACTGAATATGTGTATGTGACCAATAACATCTACTGAATATGTGTATGTGACCAATAACATCTACTGAATATGTGACCAATAACATCTGCTAAATATGTGACCAATAACATCTGCTAAATATGTGACCAATAACATCTACTGAATATGTGACCAATAACATCTACTGAATATGTGTATGTGACCAATAACATCTACTGAATATGTGTATGTGACCAATAACATCTACTGAATATGTGACCAATAACATCTGCTGAATATGTGTATGTGACCAATAACATCTACTGAATATGTGACCAATAACATCTGCTGAATATGTGTATGTGACCAATAACATCTACTGAATATGTGACCAATAACATCTGCTGAATATGTGACCAATAACATCTACTGAATATGTGACAATAACATCTACTGAATATGTGACCAATAACATCTGCTGAATATGTGACCAATAACATCTACTGAATATGTGACAATAACATCTACTGAATATGTGACCAATAACATCTACTGAATATGTGTATGTGACCAATAACATTACTGAATATGTGTATGTGACCAATAACATTACTGAATATGTGTATGTGACCAATAACATCTACTGAATATGTGTATGTGACCAATAACATCTACTGAATATGTGACCAATAACATCTACTGAATATGTGTATGTGACCAATAACATCTGCTGAATATGTGTATGTGACCAATAACATCTACTGAATATGTGTATGTGACCAATAACATTACTGAATATGTGTATGTGACCAATAACATTACTGAATATGTGTATGTGACCAATAACATTACTGAATATGTGACCAATAACATCTGCTGAATATGTGTATGTGACCAATAACATCTACTGAATATGTGACCAATAACATCTACTGAATATGTGTATGTGACCAATAACATCTGCTGAATATGTGTATGTGACCAATAACATCTACTGAATATGTGTATGTGACCAATAACATTACTGAATATGTGTATGTGACCAATAACATTACTGAATATGTGTATGTGACCAATAACATTACTGAATATGTGACCAATAACATCTGCTAAATATGTGACCAATAACATCTACTGAATATGTGACCAATAACATCTGCTAAATATGTGACCAATAACATCTACTGAATATGTGACCAATAACATCTACTGAATATGTGTATGTGACCAATAACATCTACTGAATATGTATGTGACCAATAACATCTACTGAATATGTGACCAATAACATCTGCTAAATATGTGACCAATAACATCTGCTGAATATGTGACCAATAACATCTGCTGAATATGTGACCAATAACATCTACTGAATATGTGACCAATAACATCTGCTAAATATGTGACCAATAACATCTGCTAAATATGTGACCAATAACATCTACTGAATATGTGACCAATAACATCTACTGAATATGTGTATGTGACCAATAACATCTACTGAATATGTGTATGTGACCAATAACATCTACTGAATATGTGACCAATAACATCTACTGAATATGTGTATGTGACCAATAACATCTGCTGAATATGTGACCAATAACATCTACTGAATATGTGTATGTGACCAATAACATCTACTGAATATGTGACAATAACATCTGCTAAATATGTGACCAATAACATCTACTGAATATGTGACAATAACATCTGCTGAATATGTGACCAATAACATCTACTGAATATGTGTATGTGACCAATAACATTACTGAATATGTGTATGTGACCAATAACATCTACTGAATATGTGACCAATAACATCTGCTAAATATGTGACCAATAACATCTACTGAATATGTGTATGTGACCAATAACATCTACTGAATATGTGACCAATAACATCTGCTGAATATGTGACCAATAACATCTACTGAATATGTGACAATAACATCTACTGAATATGTGACCAATAACATCTACTGAATATGTGACAATAACATCTGCTGAATATGTGACAATAACATCTGCTGAATATGTGACCAATAACATCTACTGAATATGTGTATGTGACCAATAACATTACTGAATATGTGTATGTGACCAATAACATTACTGAATATGTGTATGTGACCAATAACATCTACTGAATATGTGTATGTGACCAATAACATCTACTGAATATGTGACCAATAACATCTACTGAATATGTGTATGTGACCAATAACATCTGCTGAATATGTGTATGTGACCAATAACATCTACTGAATATGTGTATGTGACCAATAACATTACTGAATATGTGTATGTGACCAATAACATTACTGAATATGTGTATGTGACCAATAACATTACTGAATATGTGACCAATAACATCTGCTGAATATGTGTATGTGACCAATAACATCTACTGAATATGTGACCAATAACATCTACTGAATATGTGTATGTGACCAATAACATCTGCTGAATATGTGTATGTGACCAATAACATCTACTGAATATGTGTATGTGACCAATAACATTACTGAATATGTGTATGTGACCAATAACATTACTGAATATGTGTATGTGACCAATAACATTACTGAATATGTGTATGTGACCAATAACATTACTGAATATGTGACCAATAACATCTGCTAAATATGTGACCAATAACATCTACTGAATATGTGACCAATAACATCTGCTAAATATGTGACCAATAACATCTACTGAATATGTGACCAATAACATCTACTGAATATGTGTATGTGACCAATAACATCTACTGAATATGTGTATGTGACCAATAACATCTACTGAATATGTGACCAATAACATCTGCTAAATATGTGACCAATAACATCTGCTGAATATGTGACCAATAACATCTGCTGAATATGTGACCAATAACATCTACTGAATATGTGACCAATAACATCTGCTAAATATGTGACCAATAACATCTACTGAATATGTGACCAATAACATCTACTGAATATGTGTATGTGACCAATAACATCTACTGAATATGTGTATGTGACCAATAACATCTACTGAATATGTGACCAATAACATCTACTGAATATGTGTATGTGACCAATAACATCTACTGAATATGTGACAATAACATCTGCTAAATATGTGACCAATAACATCTACTGAATATGTGACAATAACATCTGCTGAATATGTGACCAATAACATCTACTGAATATGTGTATGTGACCAATAACATTACTGAATATGTGTATGTGACCAATAACATCTACTGAATATGTGACCAATAACATCTGCTAAATATGTGACCAATAACATCTACTGAATATGTGTATGTGACCAATAACATCTACTGAATATGTGTATGTGACCAATAACATCTACTGAATATGTGACCAATAACATCTGCTAAATATGTGACCAATAACATCTACTGAATATGTGACCAATAACATCTGCTGAATATGTGACCAATAACATCTGCTAAATATGTGACCAATAACATCTGCTGAATATGTGACCAATAACATCTGCTGAATATGTGACCAATAACATTACTGAATATGTGTATGTGACCAATAACATCTGCTGAATATGTGTATGTGACCAATAACATCTACTGAATATGTGTATGTGACCAATAACATTACTGAATATGTGTATGTGACCAATAACATTACTGAATATGTGTATGTGACCAATAACATTACTGAAATGTGTATGTGACCAATAACATCTACTGAATATGTGACCAATAACATCTGCTAAATATGTGACCAATAACATCTACTGAATATGTGACCAATAACATCTACTGAATATGTGTATGTGACCAATAACATCTACTGAATATGTGTATGTGACCAATAACATCTACTGAATATGTGTATGTGACCAATAACATTACTGAATATGTGACCAATAACATCTGCTGAATATGTGACCAATAACATCTGCTGAATATGTGACCAATAACATCTGCTGAATATGTGACCAATAACATCTACTGAATATGTGTATGTGACCAATAACATCTGCTGAAATGTGTATGTGACCAATAACATCTACTGAATATGTGTATGTGACCAATAACATTACTGAATATGTGTATGTGACCAATAACATTACTGAATATGTGTATGTGACCAATAACATTACTGAATATGTGTATGTGACCAATAACATCTACTGAATATGTGACCAATAACATCTGCTAAATATGTGACCAATAACATCTACTGAATATGTGACCAATAACATCTACTGAATATGTGTATGTGACCAATAACATCTACTGAATATGTGTATGTGACCAATAACATCTACTGAATATGTGACCAATAACATCTGCTAAATATGTGACCAATAACATCTGCTAAATATGTGACCAATAACATCTACTGAATATGACCAATAACATCTGAATATGTGTATGTGACCAATAACATCTACTGAATATGTGACCAATAACATCTACTGAATATGTGTATGTGACCAATAACATCTACTGAATATGTGTATGTGACCAATAAACATTACTGAAATGTGTATGTGACCAATAACATCTACTGAATATGTGACAATAACATCTGCTAAATATGTGACCAATAACATCTACTGAATATGTGTATGTGACCAATAACATCTACTGAATATGTGACCAATAACATCTGCTGAATATGTGACCAATAACATCTACTGAATATGTGACAATAACATCTACTGAATATGTGACCAATAACATCTACTGAATATGTGACAATAACATCTGCTGAATATGTGACAATAACATCTGCTGAATATGTGACCAATAACATCTACTGAATATGTGTATGTGACCAATAACATTACTGAATATGTGTATGTGACCAATAACATTACTGAATATGTGTATGTGACCAATAACATCTACTGAATATGTGTATGTGACCAATAACATCTACTGAATATGTGACCAATAACATCTACTGAAATGTGTATGTGACCAATAACATCTGCTGAATATGTGTATGTGACCAATAACATCTACTGAATATGTGTATGTGACCAATAACATTACTGAATATGTGTATGTGACCAATAACATTACTGAATATGTGTATGTGACCAATAACATTACTGAATATGTGACCAATAACATCTGCTGAATATGTGTATGTGACCAATAACATCTACTGAATATGTGACCAATAACATCTACTGAATATGTGTATGTGACCAATAACATCTGCTGAATATGTGTATGTGACCAATAACATCTACTGAATATGTGTATGTGACCAATAACATTACTGAATATGTGTATGTGACCAATAACATTACTGAATATGTGTATGTGACCAATAACATTACTGAATATGTGACCAATAACATCTGCTAAATATGTGACCAATAACATCTACTGAATATGTGACCAATAACATCTGCTAAATATGTGACCAATAACATCTACTGAATATGTGACCAATAACATCTACTGAATATGTGTATGTGACCAATAACATCTACTGAATATGTGTATGTGACCAATAACATCTACTGAATATGTGACCAATAACATCTGCTAAATATGTGACCAATAACATCTGCTGAATATGTGACCAATAACATCTGCTGAATATGTGACCAATAACATCTACTGAATATGTGACCAATAACATCTGCTAAATATGTGACCAATAACATCTACTGAATATGTGACCAATAACATCTACTGAATATGTGTATGTGACCAATAACATCTACTGAATATGTGTATGTGACCAATAACATCTACTGAATATGTGACCAATAACATCTACTGAATATGTGTATGTGACCAATAACATCTACTGAATATGTGACAATAACATCTGCTAAATATGTGACCAATAACATCTACTGAATATGTGTATGTGACCAATAACATCTACTGAATATGTGACCAATAACATCTACTGAATATGTGTATGTGACCAATAACATCTACTGAATATGTGACAATAACATCTGCTGAATATGTGACCAATAACATCTACTGAATATGTGTATGTGACCAATAACATTACTGAATATGTGTATGTGACCAATAACATCTACTGAATATGTGACCAATAACATCTGCTAAATATGTGACCAATAACATCTACTGAATATGTGTATGTGACCAATAACATCTACTGAATATGTGTATGTGACCAATAACATCTACTGAATATGTGACCAATAACATCTGCTAAATATGTGACCAATAACATCTACTGAATATGTGACCAATAACATCTGCTGAATATGTGACCAATAACATCTGCTAAATATGTGACCAATAACATCTGCTGAATATGTGACCAATAACATCTGCTGAATATGTGACCAATAACATCTACTGAATATGTGTATGTGACCAATAACATTACTGAATATGTGTATGTGACCAATAACATTACTGAATATGTGTATGTGACCAATAACATCTACTGAATATGTGTATGTGACCAATAACATCTACTGAATATGTGACCAATAACATCTACTGAATATGTGTATGTGACCAATAACATCTGCTGAATATGTGTATGTGACCAATAACATCTACTGAATATGTGTATGTGACCAATAACATTACTGAATATGTGTATGTGACCAATAACATTACTGAATATGTGTATGTGACCAATAACATTACTGAATATGTGTATGTGACCAATAACATTACTGAATATGTGACCAATAACATCTGCTAAATATGTGACCAATAACATCTACTGAATATGTGACCAATAACATCTACTGAATATGTGTATGTGACCAATAACATCTACTGAATATGTGTATGTGACCAATAACATCTACTGAATATGTGACCAATAACATCTGCTAAATATGTGACCAATAACATCTGCTAAATATGTGACCAATAACATCTACTGAATATGTGACCAATAACATCTGCTGAATATGTGTATGTGACCAATAACATCTACTGAATATGTGACCAATAACATCTACTGAATATGTGTATGTGACCAATAACATCTGCTGAATATGTGTATGTGACCAATAACATCTACTGAATATGTGTATGTGACCAATAACATTACTGAATATGTGTATGTGACCAATAACATTACTGAATATGTGTATGTGACCAATAACATTACTGAATATGTGACCAATAACATCTGCTAAATATGTGACCAATAACATCTACTGAATATGTGACCAATAACATCTGCTAAATATGTGACCAATAACATCTACTGAATATGTGACCAATAACATCTACTGAATATGTGTATGTGACCAATAACATCTACTGAATATGTGTATGTGACCAATAACATCTACTGAATATGTGACCAATAACATCTGCTAAATATGTGACCAATAACATCTGCTGAATATGTGACCAATAACATCTACTGAATATGTGACCAATAACATCTACTGAATATGTGACCAATAACATCTGCTAAATATGTGACCAATAACATCTGCTAAATATGTGACCAATAACATCTACTGAATATGTGACCAATAACATCTACTGAATATGTGTATGTGACCAATAACATCTACTGAATATGTGTATGTGACCAATAACATCTACTGAATATGTGACCAATAACATCTACTGAATATGTGTATGTGACCAATAACATCTGCTGAATATGTGACCAATAACATCTACTGAATATGTGTATGTGACCAATAACATCTACTGAATATGTGACAATGTACTAAATATGTGACCAATAACATCTACTGACAATAACATCTGCTGAATATGTGACCAATAACATCTACTGAATATGTGTATGTGACCAATAACATTACTGAATATGTGTATGTGACCAATAACATTACTGAATATGTGTATGTGACCAATAACATTACTGAATATGTGACCAATAACATCTGCTAAATATGTGACCAATAACATCTACTGAATATGTGACCAATAACATCTGCTAAATATGTGACCAATAACATCTACTGAATATGTGACCAATAACATCTACTGAATATGTGTATGTGACCAATAACATCTACTGAATATGTGTATGTGACCAATAACATCTACTGAATATGACCAATAACATCTGCTAAATATGTGACCAATAACATCTGCTGAATATGTGACCAATAACATCTGCTGAATATGTGACCAATAACATCTACTGAATATGTGACCAATAACATCTGCTAAATATGTGACCAATAACATCTGCTAAATATGTGACCAATAACATCTACTGAATATGTGACCAATAACATCTACTGAATATGTGTATGTGACCAATAACATCTACTGAATATGTGTATGTGACCAATAACATCTACTGAATATGTGACCAATAACATCTACTGAATATGTGTATGTGACCAATAACATCTGCTGAATATGTGACCAATAACATCTACTGAATATGTGTATGTGACCAATAACATCTACTGAATATGTGACAATAACATCTGCTAAATATGTGACCAATAACATCTACTGAATATGTGACAATAACATCTGCTGAATATGTGACCAATAACATCTACTGAATATGTGTATGTGACCAATAACATTACTGAATATGTGTATGTGACCAATAACATCTACTGAATATGTGACCAATAACATCTGCTAAATATGTGACCAATAACATCTACTGAATATGTGTATGTGACCAATAACATCTACTGAATATGTGACCAATAACATCTGCTGAATATGTGACCAATAACATCTACTGAATATGTGACAATAACATCTACTGAATATGTGACCAATAACATCTACTGAATATGTGACAATAACATCTGCTGAATATGTGACAATAACATCTGCTGAATATGTGACCAATAACATCTACTGAATATGTGTATGTGACCAATAACATTACTGAATATGTGTATGTGACCAATAACATTACTGAATATGTGTATGTGACCAATAACATCTACTGAATATGTGTATGTGACCAATAACATCTACTGAATATGTGACCAATAACATCTACTGAATATGTGTATGTGACCAATAACATCTGCTGAATATGTGTATGTGACCAATAACATCTACTGAATATGTGTATGTGACCAATAACATTACTGAATATGTGTATGTGACCAATAACATTACTGAATATGTGTATGTGACCAATAACATTACTGAATATGTGACCAATAACATCTGCTGAATATGTGTATGTGACCAATAACATCTACTGAATATGTGACCAATAACATCTACTGAATATGTGTATGTGACCAATAACATCTGCTGAATATGTGTATGTGACCAATAACATCTACTGAATATGTGTATGTGACCAATAACATTACTGAATATGTGTATGTGACCAATAACATTACTGAATATGTGTATGTGACCAATAACATTACTGAATATGTGTATGTGACCAATAACATTACTGAATATGTGACCAATAACATCTGCTAAATATGTGACCAATAACATCTACTGAATATGTGACCAATAACATCTGCTAAATATGTGACCAATAACATCTACTGAATATGTGACCAATAACATCTACTGAATATGTGTATGTGACCAATAACATCTACTGAATATGTGTATGTGACCAATAACATCTACTGAATATGTGACCAATAACATCTGCTAAATATGTGACCAATAACATCTGCTGAATATGTGACCAATAACATCTGCTGAATATGTGACCAATAACATCTACTGAATATGTGACCAATAACATCTGCTAAATATGTGACCAATAACATCTACTGAATATGTGACCAATAACATCTACTGAATATGTGTATGTGACCAATAACATCTACTGAATATGTGTATGTGACCAATAACATCTACTGAATATGTGACCAATAACATCTACTGAATATGTGTATGTGACCAATAACATCTACTGAATATGTGACAATAACATCTGCTAAATATGTGACCAATAACATCTACTGAATATGTGACAATAACATCTGCTGAATATGTGACCAATAACATCTACTGAATATGTGTATGTGACCAATAACATTACTGAATATGTGTATGTGACCAATAACATCTACTGAATATGTGACCAATAACATCTGCCAAATATGTGACCAATAACATCTACTGAATATGTGTATGTGACCAATAACATCTACTGAATATGTGTATGTGACCAATAACATCTACTGAATATGTGACCAATAACATCTGCTAAATATGTGACCAATAACATCTACTGAATATGTGACCAATAACATCTGCTGAATATGTGACCAATAACATCTGCTAAATATGTGACCAATAACATCTGCTGAATATGTGACCAATAACATCTGCTGAATATGTGACCAATAACATCTACTGAATATGTGTATGTGACCAATAACATCTGCTGAATATGTGTATGTGACCAATAACATCTACTGAATATGTGTATGTGACCAATAACATTACTGAATATGTGTATGTGACCAATAACATTACTGAATATGTGTATGTGACCAATAACATTACTGAATATGTGTATGTGACCAATAACATCTACTGAATATGTGACCAATAACATCTGCTAAATATGTGACCAATAACATCTACTGAATATGTGACCAATAACATCTACTGAATATGTGTATGTGACCAATAACATCTACTGAATATGTGTATGTGACCAATAACATCTACTGAATATGTGACCAATAACATCTGCTAAATATGTGACCAATAACATCTGCTAAATATGTGACCAATAACATCTACTGAATATGTGACCAATAACATCTGCTGAATATGTGTATGTGACCAATAACATCTACTGAATATGTGACCAATAACATCTACTGAATATGTGTATGTGACCAATAACATCTACTGAATATGTGTATGTGACCAATAACATCTACTGAATATGTGTATGTGACCAATAACATCTACTGAATATGTGTATGTGACCAATAACATCTACTGAATATGTGACCAATAACATCTGCTAAATATGTGACCAATAACATCTGCTGAATATGTGACCAATAACATCTGCTGAATATGTGACCAATAACATCTACTGAATATGTGACCAATAACATCTGCTGAATATGTGACCAATAACATCTACTGAATATGTGACCAATAACATCTACTGAATATGTGTATGTGACCAATAACATCTACTGAATATGTGTATGTGACCAATAACATCTACTGAATATGTGACCAATAACATCTACTGAATATGTGTATGTGACCAATAACATCTACTGAATATGTGACAATAACATCTGCTAAATATGTGACCAATAACATCTACTGAATATGTGACAATAACATCTGCTGAATATGTGACCAATAACATCTACTGAATATGTGTATGTGACCAATAACATTACTGAATATGTGTATGTGACCAATAACATCTACTGAATATGTGACCAATAACATCTGCTAAATATGTGACCAATAACATCTACTGAATATGTGTATGTGACCAATAACATCTACTGAATATGTGTATGTGACCAATAACATCTACTGAATATGTGACCAATAACATCTGCTAAATATGTGACCAATAACATCTACTGAATATGTGACCAATAACATCTGCTGAATATGTGACCAATAACATCTGCTAAATATGTGACCAATAACATCTGCTGAATATGTGACCAATAACATCTGCTGAATATGTGACCAATAACATCTACTGAATATGTGTATGTGACCAATAACATCTGCTGAATATGTGTATGTGACCAATAACATCTACTGAATATGTGTATGTGACCAATAACATTACTGAATATGTGTATGTGACCAATAACATTACTGAATATGTGTATGTGACCAATAACATTACTGAATATGTGTATGTGACCAATAACATCTACTGAATATGTGACCAATAACATCTGCTAAATATGTGACCAATAACATCTACTGAATATGTGACCAATAACATCTACTGAATATGTGTATGTGACCAATAACATCTACTGAATATGTGTATGTGACCAATAACATCTACTGAATATGTGACCAATAACATCTGCTAAATATGTGACCAATAACATCTGCTAAATATGTGACCAATAACATCTACTGAATATGTGACCAATAACATCTGCTGAATATGTGTATGTGACCAATAACATCTACTGAATATGTGACCAATAACATCTACTGAATATGTGTATGTGACCAATAACATCTACTGAATATGTGTATGTGACCAATAACATTACTGAATATGTGTATGTGACCAATAACATCTACTGAATATGTGACCAATAACATCTGCTAAATATGTGACCAATAACATCTACTGAATATGTGTATGTGACCAATAACATCTACTGAATATGTGACCAATAACATCTGCTGAATATGTGACCAATAACATCTACTGAATATGTGACAATAACATCTACTGAATATGTGACCAATAACATCTACTGAATATGTGACAATAACATCTGCTGAATATGTGACAATAACATCTGCTGAATATGTGACCAATAACATCTACTGAATATGTGTATGTGACCAATAACATTACTGAATATGTGTATGTGACCAATAACATTACTGAATATGTGTATGTGACCAATAACATCTACTGAATATGTGTATGTGACCAATAACATCTACTGAATATGTGACCAATAACATCTACTGAATATGTGTATGTGACCAATAACATCTGCTGAATATGTGTATGTGACCAATAACATCTACTGAATATGTGTATGTGACCAATAACATTACTGAATATGTGTATGTGACCAATAACATTACTGAATATGTGTATGTGACCAATAACATTACTGAATATGTGACCAATAACATCTGCTGAATATGTGTATGTGACCAATAACATCTACTGAATATGTGACCAATAACATCTACTGAATATGTGTATGTGACCAATAACATCTGCTGAATATGTGTATGTGACCAATAACATCTACTGAATATGTGTATGTGACCAATAACATTACTGAATATGTGTATGTGACCAATAACATTACTGAATATGTGTATGTGACCAATAACATTACTGAATATGTGACCAATAACATCTGCTAAATATGTGACCAATAACATCTACTGAATATGTGACCAATAACATCTGCTAAATATGTGACCAATAACATCTACTGAATATGTGACCAATAACATCTACTGAATATGTGTATGTGACCAATAACATCTACTGAATATGTGTATGTGACCAATAACATCTACTGAATATGTGACCAATAACATCTGCTAAATATGTGACCAATAACATCTGCTGAATATGTGACCAATAACATCTGCTGAATATGTGACCAATAACATCTACTGAATATGTGACCAATAACATCTGCTAAATATGTGACCAATAACATCTACTGAATATGTGACCAATAACATCTACTGAATATGTGTATGTGACCAATAACATCTACTGAATATGTGTATGTGACCAATAACATCTACTGAATATGTGACCAATAACATCTACTGAATATGTGTATGTGACCAATAACATCTGCTGAATATGTGACCAATAACATCTACTGAATATGTGTATGTGACCAATAACATCTACTGAATATGTGACCAATAACATCTACTAAATATGTGACCAATAACATCTACTGAATATGTGACAATAACATCTGCTAAATATGTGACCAATAACATCTACTGAATATGTGACAATAACATCTGCTGAATATGTGACCAATAACATCTACTGAATATGTGTATGTGACCAATAACATTACTGAATATGTGTATGTGACCAATAACATCTACTGAATATGTGACCAATAACATCTGCTAAATATGTGACCAATAACATCTACTGAATATGTGTATGTGACCAATAACATCTACTGAATATGTGTATGTGACCAATAACATCTACTGAATATGTGACCAATAACATCTGCTAAATATGTGACCAATAACATCTACTGAATATGTGACCAATAACATCTGCTGAATATGTGACCAATAACATCTGCTAAATATGTGACCAATAACATCTGCTGAATATGTGACCAATAACATCTGCTGAATATGTGACCAATAACATCTACTGAATATGTGTATGTGACCAATAACATCTACTGAATATGTGACCAATAACATCTACTGAATATGTGTATGTGACCAATAACATTACTGAAATATGTGACCAATAACATTACTGAATATGTGTATGTGACCAATAACATTACTGAATATGTGTATGTGACCAATAACATCTACTGAATATGTGACCAATAACATCTGCTGAATATGTGACCAATAACATCTACTGAATATGTGACCAATAACATCTACTGAATATGTGTATGTGACCAATAACATCTGCTGAATATGTGTATGTGACCAATAACATCTACTGAATATGTGACCAATAACATCTGCTGAATATGTGACCAATAACATAAATATGTGACCAATAACATCTACTGAATATGTGACCAATAACATCTGCTGAAATATGTGACCAATAACATCTACTGAATATGTGACCAATAACATCTACTGAATATGTGTATGTGACCAATAACATCTACTGAATATGTGTATGTGACCAATAACATTACTGAATATGTGTATGTGACCAATAACATCTACTGAATATGTGACCAATAACATCTGCTAAATATGTGACCAATAACATCTACTGAATATGTGTATGTGACCAATAACATCTACTGAATATGTGACCAATAACATCTGCTGAATATGTGACCAATAACATCTACTGAATATGACAATAACATCTACTGAATATGTGACCAATAACATCTACTGAATATGTGACAATAACATCTACTGAATATGTGACAATAACATGAATATGTGACCAATAACATCTACTGAATATGTGTATGTGACCAATAACATTACTGAATATGTGTATGTGACCAATAACATTACTGAATATGTGTATGTGACCAATAACATCTACTGAATATGTATGTGACCAATAACATCTACTGAATATGTGACCAATAACATCTACTGAATATGTGTATGTGACCAATAACATCTGCTGAATATGTATGTGACCAATAACATCTACTGAATATGTGTATGTGACCAATAACATTACTGAATATGTGTATGTGACCAATAACATTACTGAATATGTGTATGTGACCAATAACATTACTGAATATGTGACCAATAACATCTGCTGAATATGTGTATGTGACCAATAACATCTACTGAATATGTGACCAATAACATCTACTGAATATGTATGTGACCAATAACATCTGCTGAATATGTGTATGTGACCAATAACATCTACTGAATATGTGTATGTGACCAATAACATTACTGAATATGTGTATGTGACCAATAACATTACTGAATATGTGTATGTGACCAATAACATTACTGAATATGTGACCAATAACATCTGCTAAATATGTGACCAATAACATCTACTGAATATGTGACCAATAACATCTGCTAAATATGTGACCAATAACATCTACTGAATATGTGACCAATAACATCTACTGAATATGTGTATGTGACCAATAACATCTACTGAATATGTGTATGTGACCAATAACATCTACTGAATATGTGACCAATAACATCTGCTAAATATGTGACCAATAACATCTGCTGAATATGTGACCAATAACATCTGCTGAATATGTGACCAATAACATCTACTGAATATGTGACCAATAACATCTGCTAAATATGTGACCAATAACATCTACTGAATATGTGACCAATAACATCTACTGAATATGTATGTGACCAATAACATCTACTGAATATGTGTATGTGACCAATAACATCTACTGAATATGTGACCAATAACATCTACTGAATATGTGTATGTGACCAATAACATCTACTGAATATGTGACAATAACATCTGCTAAATATGTGACCAATAACATCTACTGAATATGTGACAATAACATCTGCTGAATATGTGACCAATAACATCTACTGAATATGTGTATGTGACCAATAACATTACTGAATATGTGTATGTGACCAATAACATCTACTGAATATGTGACCAATAACATCTGCTAAATATGTGACCAATAACATCTACTGAATATGTGTATGTGACCAATAACATCTACTGAATATGTGTATGTGACCAATAACATCTACTGAATATGTGACCAATAACATCTGCTAAATATGTGACCAATAACATCTACTGAATATGTGACCAATAACATCTGCTGAATATGTGACCAATAACATCTGCTAAATATGTGACCAATAACATCTGCTGAATATGTGACCAATAACATCTGCTGAATATGTGACCAATAACATCTGCTGAATATGTGACCAATAACATCTACTGAATATGTGTATGTGACCAATAACATTACTGAATATGTGTATGTGACCAATAACATCTACTGAATATGTGTATGTGACCAATAACATCTACTGAATATGTGACCAATAACATCTACTGAATATGTGTATGTGACCAATAACATCTGCTGAATATGTGTATGTGACCAATAACATCTACTGAATATGTGTATGTGACCAATAACATTACTGAATATGTGTATGTGACCAATAACATTACTGAATATGTGTATGTGACCAATAACATTACTGAATATGTGTATGTGACCAATAACATCTACTGAATATGTGACCAATAACATCTGCTAAATATGTGACCAATAACATCTACTGAATATGTGACCAATAACATCTACTGAATATGTGTATGTGACCAATAACATCTACTGAATATGTGTATGTGACCAATAACATCTACTGAATATGTGACCAATAACATCTGCTAAATATGTGACCAATAACATCTGCTAAATATGTGACCAATAACATCTACTGAATATGTGACCAATAACATCTGCTGAATATGTGTATGTGACCAATAACATCTACTGAATATGTGACCAATAACATCTACTGAATATGTGTATGTGACCAATAACATCTGCTGAATATGTGTATGTGACCAATAACATCTACTGAATATGTGTATGTGACCAATAACATTACTGAATATGTGTATGTGACCAATAACATTACTGAATATGTGTATGTGACCAATAACATCTACTGAATATGTGTATGTGACCAATAACATCTACTGAATATGTGACCAATAACATCTACTGAATATGTGTATGTGACCAATAACATCTGCTGAATATGTGTATGTGACCAATAACATCTACTGAATATGTGTATGTGACCAATAACATTACTGAATATGTGTATGTGACCAATAACATTACTGAATATGTGTATGTGACCAATAACATTACTGAATATGTGACCAATAACATCTGCTGAATATATGTGACCAATAACATCTACTGAATATGTGACCAATAACATCTACTGAATATGTGTATGTGACCAATAACATCTGCTGAATATGTGTATGTGACCAATAACATCTACTGAATATGTGTATGTGACCAATAACATTACTGAATATGTGTATGTGACCAATAACATTACTGAATATGTGTATGTGACCAATAACATTACTGAATATGTGACCAATAACATCTACTAAATATGTGACCAATAACATCTACTGAATATGTGACCAATAACATCTGCTAAATATGTGACCAATAACATCTACTGAATATGTGACCAATAACATCTACTGAATATGTGTATGTGACCAATAACATCTACTGAATATGTGTATGTGACCAATAACATCTACTGAATATGTGACCAATAACATCTGCTAAATATGTGACCAATAACATCTGCTGAATATGTGACCAATAACATCTGCTGAATATGTGACCAATAACATCTACTGAATATGTGACCAATAACATCTGCTAAATATGTGACCAATAACATCTACTGAATATGTGACCAATAACATCTACTGAATATGTGTATGTGACCAATAACATCTACTGAATATGTGTATGTGACCAATAACATCTACTGAATATGTGACCAATAACATCTACTGAATATGTGTATGTGACCAATAACATCTACTGAATATGTGACAATAACATCTGCTAAATATGTGACCAATAACATCTACTGAATATGTGACAATAACATCTGCTGAATATGTGACCAATAACATCTACTGAATATGTGTATGTGACCAATAACATTACTGAATATGTGTATGTGACCAATAACATCTACTGAATATGTGACCAATAACATCTGCTAAATATGTGACCAATAACATCTACTGAATATGTGTATGTGACCAATAACATCTACTGAATATGTGTATGTGACCAATAACATCTACTGAATATGTGACCAATAACATCTGCTAAATATGTGACCAATAACATCTACTGAATATGTGACCAATAACATCTGCTGAATATGTGACCAATAACATCTGCTAAATATGTGACCAATAACATCTGCTGAATATGTGACCAATAACATCTGCTGAATATGTGACCAATAACATCTACTGAATATGTGTATGTGACCAATAACATTACTGAATATGTGTATGTGACCAATAACATTACTGAATATGTGTATGTGACCAATAACATCTACTGAATATGTGTATGTGACCAATAACATCTACTGAATATGTGACCAATAACATCTACTGAATATGTGTATGTGACCAATAACATCTGCTGAATATGTGTATGTGACCAATAACATCTACTGAATATGTGTATGTGACCAATAACATTACTGAATATGTGTATGTGACCAATAACATTACTGAATATGTGTATGTGACCAATAACATTACTGAATATGTGTATGTGACCAATAACATCTACTGAATATGTGACCAATAACATCTGCTAAATATGTGACCAATAACATCTACTGAATATGTGACCAATAACATCTACTGAATATGTGTATGTGACCAATAACATCTACTGAATATGTGTATGTGACCAATAACATCTACTGAATATGTGACCAATAACATCTGCTAAATATGTGACCAATAACATCTGCTAAATATGTGACCAATAACATCTACTGAATATGTGACCAATAACATCTGCTGAATATGTGTATGTGACCAATAACATCTACTGAATATGTGACCAATAACATCTACTGAATATGTGTATGTGACCAATAACATCTACTGAATATGTGTATGTGACCAATAACATCTACTGAATATGTGTATGTGACCAATAACATCTACTGAATATGTGTATGTGACCAATAACATTACTGAATATATGTGACCAAT
Source organism: Oncorhynchus nerka (assembly GCF_034236695.1). Classification (NCBI taxonomy): domain Eukaryota; kingdom Metazoa; phylum Chordata; class Actinopteri; order Salmoniformes; family Salmonidae; genus Oncorhynchus; species Oncorhynchus nerka. The sequence continues at coordinate 21,121 of NW_027040116.1, forward strand.
AACATTACTGAATATGTGACCAATAACATCTGCTAAATATGTGACCAATAACATCTACTGAATATGTGACCAATAACATCTGCTAAATATGTGACCAATAACATCTACTGAATATGTGACCAATAACATTACTGAATATGTGTATGTGACCAATAACATTACTGAATATGTGTATGTGACCAATAACATCTACTGAATATGTGACCAATAACATCTGCTAAATATGTGACCAATAACATCTGCTGAATATGTGACCAATAACATCTGCTGAATATGTGACCAATAACATCTACTGAATATGTGACCAATAACATATGTGACCAATAACATCTACTGAATATGTGACCAATAACATCTACTGAATATGTGTATGTGACCAATAACATCTACTGAATATGTGTATGTGACCAATAACATCTACTGAATATGTGACCAATAACATCTACTGAATATGTGTATGTGACCAATAACATCTGCTGAATATGTGACCAATAACATCTACTGAATATGTGTATGTGACCAATAACATCTACTGAATATGTGACAATAACATCTGCTAAATATGTGACCAATAACATCTACTGAATATGTGACAATAACATCTGCTGAATATGTGACCAATAACATCTACTGAATATGTGTATGTGACCAATAACATTACTGAATATGTGTATGTGACCAATAACATCTACTGAATATGTGACCAATAACATCTGCTAAATATGTGACCAATAACATCTACTGAATATGTGTATGTGACCAATAACATCTACTGAATATGTGTATGTGACCAATAACATCTACTGAATATGTGACCAATAACATCTGCTAAATATGTGACCAATAACATCTACTGAATATGTGACCAATAACATCTGCTGAATATGTGACCAATAACATCTGCTAAATATGTGACCAATAACATCTGCTGAATATGTGACCAATAACATCTGCTGAATATGTGACCAATAACATCTACTGAATATGTGTATGTGACCAATAACATTACTGAATATGTGTATGTGACCAATAACATTACTGAATATGTGTATGTGACCAATAACATCTACTGAATATGTGTATGTGACCAATAACATCTACTGAATATGTGACCAATAACATCTACTGAATATGTGTATGTGACCAATAACATCTGCTGAATATGTGTATGTGACCAATAACATCTACTGAATATGTGTATGTGACCAATAACATTACTGAATATGTGTATGTGACCAATAACATTACTGAATATGTGTATGTGACCAATAACATTACTGAATATGTGTATGTGACCAATAACATCTACTGAATATGTGACCAATAACATCTGCTAAATATGTGACCAATAACATCTACTGAATATGTGACCAATAACATCTACTGAATATGTGTATGTGACCAATAACATCTACTGAATATGTGTATGTGACCAATAACATCTACTGAATATGTGACCAATAACATCTGCTAAATATGTGACCAATAACATCTGCTAAATATGTGACCAATAACATCTACTGAATATGTGACCAATAACATCTACTGAATATGTGTATGTGACCAATAACATCTGCTGAAATATGTGACCAATAACATCTACTGAATATGTGTATGTGACCAATAACATTACTGAATATGTGTATGTGACCAATAACATTACTGAATATGTGTATGTGACCAATAACATTACTGAATATGTGACCAATAACATCTGCTAAATATGTGACCAATAACATCTACTGAATATGTGACCAATAACATCTGCTAAATATGACCAATAACATCTACTGAATATGTGACCAATAACATCTACTGAATATGTGTATGTGACCAATAACATCTACTGAATATGTGTATGTGACCAATAACATCTACTGAATATGTGACCAATAACATCTGCTAAATATGTGACCAATAACATCTGCTGAATATGTGACCAATAACATCTGCTGAATATGTGACCAATAACATCTACTGAATATGTGACCAATAACATCTGCTAAATATGTGACCAATAACATCTACTGAATATGTGACCAATAACATCTACTGAATATGTGTATGTGACCAATAACATCTACTGAATATGTGTATGTGACCAATAACATCTACTGAATATGTGACCAATAACATCTACTGAATATGTGTATGTGACCAATAACATCTACTGAATATGTGACAATAACATCTGCTAAATATGTGACCAATAACATCTACTGAATATGTGACAATAACATCTGCTGAATATGTGACCAATAACATCTACTGAATATGTGTATGTGACCAATAACATTACTGAATATGTGTATGTGACCAATAACATCTACTGAATATGTGACCAATAACATCTGCTAAATATGTGACCAATAACATCTACTGAATATGTGTATGTGACCAATAACATCTACTGAATATGTGTATGTGACCAATAACATCTACTGAATATGTGACCAATAACATCTACTAAATATGTGACCAATAACATCTACTGAATATGTGACCAATAACATCTGCTGAATATGTGACCAATAACATCTGCTAAATATGTGACCAATAACATCTGCTGAATATGTGACCAATAACATCTGCTGAATATGTGACCAATAACATCTACTGAATATGTGTATGTGACCAATAACATTACTGAATATGTGTATGTGACCAATAACATTACTGAATATGTGTATGTGACCAATAACATCTACTGAATATGTGTATGTGACCAATAACATCTACTGAATATGTGACCAATAACATCTACTGAATATGTGTATGTGACCAATAACATCTGCTGAATATGTGTATGTGACCAATAACATCTACTGAATATGTGTATGTGACCAATAACATTACTGAATATGTGTATGTGACCAATAACATTACTGAATATGTGTATGTGACCAATAACATTACTGAATATGTGTATGTGACCAATAACATCTACTGAATATGTGACCAATAACATCTGCTAAATATGTGACCAATAACATCTACTGAATATGTGACCAATAACATCTACTGAATATGTGTATGTGACCAATAACATCTACTGAATATGTGTATGTGACCAATAACATCTACTGAATATGTGACCAATAACATCTGCTAAATATGTGACCAATAACATCTGCTAAATATGTGACCAATAACATCTACTGAATATGTGACCAATAACATCTGCTGAATATGTGTATGTGACCAATAACATCTACTGAATATGTGACCAATAACATCTACTGAATATGTGTATGTGACCAATAACATCTGCTGAATATGTGTATGTGACCAATAACATCTACTGAATATGTGTATGTGACCAATAACATTACTGAATATGTGTATGTGACCAATAACATTACTGAATATGTGTATGTGACCAATAACATTACTGAATATGTGACCAATAACATCTGCTAAATATGTGACCAATAACATCTACTGAATATGTGACCAATAACATCTGCTAAATATGTGACCAATAACATCTGCTGAATATGTGACCAATAACATCTGCTGAATATGTGACCAATAACATCTACTGAATATGTGACCAATAACATCTGCTAAATATGTGACCAATAACATCTGCTAAATATGTGACCAATAACATCTACTGAATATGTGACCAATAACATCTACTGAATATGTGTATGTGACCAATAACATCTACTGAATATGTGTATGTGACCAATAACATCTACTGAATATGTGACCAATAACATCTACTGAATATGTGTATGTGACCAATAACATCTGCTGAATATGTGACCAATAACATCTACTGAATATGTGTATGTGACCAATAACATCTACTGAATATGTGACAATAACATCTGCTAAATATGTGACCAATAACATCTACTGAATATGTGACAATAACATCTGCTGAATATGTGACCAATAACATCTACTGAAATATGTGACCAATAACATTACTGAATATGTGTATGTGACCAATAACATCTACTGAATATGTGACCAATAACATCTGCTAAATATGTGACCAATAACATCTACTGAATATGTGTATGTGACCAATAACATCTACTGAATATGTGTATGTGACCAATAACATCTACTGAATATGTGACCAATAACATCTGCTAAATATGTGACCAATAACATCTACTGAATATGTGACCAATAACATCTACTGAATATGTGTATGTGACCAATAACATTACTGAATATGTGTATGTGACCAATAACATTACTGAATATGTGTATGTGACCAATAACATTACTGAATATGTGTATGTGACCAATAACATCTACTGAATATGTGACCAATAACATCTGCTAAATATGTGACCAATAACATCTACTGAATATGTGACCAATAACATCTACTGAATATGTGTATGTGACCAATAACATCTACTGAATATGTGTATGTGACCAATAACATCTACTGAATATGTGACCAATAACATCTACTAAATATGTGACCAATAACATCTACTAAATATGTGACCAATAACATCTACTGAATATGTGACCAATAACATCCTGAATATGTGTATGTGACCAATAACATCTACTGAATATGTGACCAATAACATCTACTGAATATGTGTATGTGACCAATAACATCTGCTGAATATGTGTATGTGACCAATAACATCTACTGAATATGTGTATGTGACCAATAACATTACTGAATATGTGTATGTGACCAATAACATTACTGAATATGTGTATGTGACCAATAACATCTACTGAATATGTGACCAATAACATCTGCTAAATATGTGACCAATAACATCTACTGAATATGTGACCAATAACATCTGCTAAATATGTGACCAATAACATCTGCTGAATATGTGACCAATAACATCTGCTGAATATGTGACCAATAACATCTACTGAATATGTGACCAATAACATCTGCTAAATATGTGACCAATAACATCTGCTAAATATGTGACCAATAACATCTACTGAATATGTGACCAATAACATCTACTGAATATGTGTATGTGACCAATAACATCTACTGAATATGTGTATGTGACCAATAACATCTACTGAATATGTGACCAATAACATCTACTGAATATGTGTATGTGACCAATAACATCTGCTGAATATGTGACCAATAACATCTACTGAATATGTGTATGTGACCAATAACATCTACTGAATATGTGACAATAACATCTGCTAAATATGTGACCAATAACATCTACTGAATATGTGACAATAACATCTGCTGAATATGTGACCAATAACATCTACTGAATATGTGTATGTGACCAATAACATTACTGAATATGTGTATGTGACCAATAACATCTACTGAATATGTGACCAATAACATCTGCTAAATATGTGACCAATAACATCTACTGAATATGTGTATGTGACCAATAACATCTACTGAATATGTGTATGTGACCAATAACATCTACTGAATATGTGACCAATAACATCTGCTAAATATGTGACCAATAACATCTACTGAATATGTGACCAATAACATCTACTGAATATGTGTATGTGACCAATAACATCTACTGAATATGTGTATGTGACCAATAACATCTACTGAATATGTGACCAATAACATCTGCTAAATATGTGACCAATAACATCTGCTAAATATGTGACCAATAACATCTACTGAATATGTGACCAATAACATCTACTGAATATGTGTATGTGACCAATAACATCTGCTGAATATGTGTATGTGACCAATAACATCTACTGAATATGTGTATGTGACCAATAACATTACTGAATATGTGTATGTGACCAATAACATTACTGAATATGTGTATGTGACCAATAACATTACTGAATATGTGACCAATAACATCTGTGACCAATAACATCTACTGAATATGTGACCAATAACATCTGCTAAATATGTGACCAATAACATCTACTGAATATGTGACCAATAACATCTACTGAATATGTGTATGTGACCAATAACATCTACTGAATATGTGTATGTGACCAATAACATCTACTGAATATGTGACCAATAACATCTGCTAAATATGTGACCAATAACATCTGCTGAATATGTGACCAATAACATCTGCTGAATATGTGACCAATAACATCTACTGAATATGTGACCAATAACATCTGCTAAATATGTGACCAATAACATCTACTGAATATGTGACCAATAACATCTACTGAATATGTGTATGTGACCAATAACATCTACTGAATATGTGTATGTGACCAATAACATCTACTGAATATGTGACCAATAACATCTACTGAATATGTGTATGTGACCAATAACATCTACTGAATATGTGACAATAACATCTGCTAAATATGTGACCAATAACATCTACTGAATATGTGACAATAACATCTGCTGAATATGTGACCAATAACATCTACTGAATATGTGTATGTGACCAATAACATTACTGAATATGTGTATGTGACCAATAACATCTACTGAATATGTGACCAATAACATCTGCTAAATATGTGACCAATAACATCTACTGAATATGTGTATGTGACCAATAACATCTACTGAATATGTGTATGTGACCAATAACATCTACTGAATATGTGACCAATAACATCTGCTAAATATGTGACCAATAACATCTACTGAATATGTGACCAATAACATCTGCTGAATATGTGACCAATAACATCTGCTAAATATGTGACCAATAACATCTGCTGAATATGTGACCAATAACATCTGCTGAATATGTGACCAATAACATCTACTGAATATGTGTATGTGACCAATAACATTACTGAATATGTGTATGTGACCAATAACATTACTGAATATGTGTATGTGACCAATAACATCTACTGAATATGTATGTGACCAATAACATCTACTGAATATGTGACCAATAACATCTACTGAATATGTGTATGTGACCAATAACATCTGCTGAATATGTGTATGTGACCAATAACATCTACTGAATATGTGTATGTGACCAATAACATTACTGAATATGTGTATGTGACCAATAACATTACTGAATATGTGTATGTGACCAATAACATTACTGAATATGTGTATGTGACCAATAACATCTACTGAATATGTGACCAATAACATCTGCTAAATATGTGACCAATAACATCTACTGAATATGTGACCAATAACATCTACTGAATATGTGTATGTGACCAATAACATCTACTGAATATGTGTATGTGACCAATAACATCTACTGAATATGTGACCAATAACATCTGCTAAATATGTGACCAATAACATCTGCTAAATATGTGACCAATAACATCTACTGAATATGTGACCAATAACATCTGCTGAATATGTGTATGTGACCAATAACATCTACTGAATATGTGACCAATAACATCTACTGAATATGTGTATGTGACCAATAACATCTGCTGAATATGTGTATGTGACCAATAACATCTACTGAATATGTGTATGTGACCAATAACATTACTGAATATGTGTATGTGACCAATAACATTACTGAATATGTGTATGTGACCAATAACATTACTGAATATGTGACCAATAACATCTGCTAAATATGTGACCAATAACATCTACTGAATATGTGACCAATAACATCTGCTAAATATGTGACCAATAACATCTACTGAATATGTGACCAATAACATCTACTGAATATGTGTATGTGACCAATAACATCTACTGAATATGTGTATGTGACCAATAACATCTACTGAATATGTGACCAATAACATCTGCTAAATATGTGACCAATAACATCTGCTGAATATGTGACCAATAACATCTGCTGAATATGTGACCAATAACATCTACTGAATATGTGACCAATAACATCTGCTAAATATGTGACCAATAACATCTGCTAAATATGTGACCAATAACATCTACTGAATATGTGACCAATAACATCTACTGAATATGTGTATGTGACCAATAACATCTACTGAATATGTGTATGTGACCAATAACATCTACTGAATATGTGACCAATAACATCTACTGAATATGTGTATGTGACCAATAACATCTGCTGAATATGTGACCAATAACATCTACTGAATATGTGTATGTGACCAATAACATCTACTGAATATGTGACAATAACATCTGCTAAATATGTGACCAATAACATCTACTGAATATGTGACAATAACATCTGCTGAATATGTGACCAATAACATCTACTGAATATGTGTATGTGACCAATAACATTACTGAATATGTGTATGTGACCAATAACATCTACTGAATATGTGACCAATAACATCTGCTAAATATGTGACCAATAACATCTACTGAATATGTGTATGTGACCAATAACATCTACTGAATATGTGTATGTGACCAATAACATCTACTGAATATGTGACCAATAACATCTGCTAAATATGTGACCAATAACATCTACTGAATATGTGACCAATAACATCTGCTGAATATGTGACCAATAACATCTGCTAAATATGTGACCAATAACATCTGCTGAATATGTGACCAATAACATCTGCTGAATATGTGACCAATAACATCTACTGAATATGTGTATGTGACCAATAACATTACTGAATATGTGTATGTGACCAATAACATTACTGAATATGTGTATGTGACCAATAACATCTACTGAATATGTGTATGTGACCAATAACATCTACTGAATATGTGACCAATAACATCTACTGAATATGTGTATGTGACCAATAACATCTGCTGAATATGTGTATGTGACCAATAACATCTACTGAATATGTGTATGTGACCAATAACATTACTGAATATGTGTATGTGACCAATAACATTACTGAATATGTGTATGTGACCAATAACATTACTGAATATGTGTATGTGACCAATAACATCTACTGAATATGTGACCAATAACATCTGCTAAATATGTGACCAATAACATCTACTGAATATGTGACCAATAACATCTACTGAATATGTGTATGTGACCAATAACATCTACTGAATATGTGTATGTGACCAATAACATCTACTGAATATGTGACCAATAACATCTACTGAATATGTGACCAATAACATCTGCTAAATATGTGACCAATAACATCTACTGAATATGTGACCAATAACATCTGCTGAATATGTGTATGTGACCAATAACATCTACTGAATATGTGACCAATAACATCTACTGAATATGTGTATGTGACCAATAACATCTGCTGAATATGTGTATGTGACCAATAACATCTACTGAATATGTGTATGTGACCAATAACATTACTGAATATGTGTATGTGACCAATAACATTACTGAATATGTGTATTTGACCAATAACATTACTGAATATGTGACCAATAACATCTGCTAAATATGTGACCAATAACATCTACTGAATATGTGACCAATAACATCTGCTAAATATGTGACCAATAACATCTACTGAATATGTGACCAATAACATCTACTGAATATGTGTATGTGACCAATAACATCTACTGAATATGTGTATGTGACCAATAACATCTACTGAATATGTGACCAATAACATCTGCTAAATATGTGACCAATAACATCTGCTGAATATGTGACCAATAACATCTGCTGAATATGTGACCAATAACATCTACTGAATATGTGACCAATAACATCTGCTAAATATGTGACCAATAACATCTGCTAAATATGTGACCAATAACATCTACTGAATATGTGACCAATAACATCTACTGAATATGTGTATGTGACCAATAACATCTACTGAATATGTGTATGTGACCAATAACATCTACTGAATATGTGACCAATAACATCTACTGAATATGTGTATGTGACCAATAACATCTGCTGAATATGTGACCAATAACATCTACTGAATATGTGTATGTGACCAATAACATCTACTGAATATGTGACAATAACATCTGCTAAATATGTGACCAATAACATCTACTGAATATGTGACAATAACATCTGCTGAATATGTGACCAATAACATCTACTGAATATGTGTATGTGACCAATAACATTACTGAATATGTGTATGTGACCAATAACATCTACTGAATATGTGACCAATAACATCTGCTAAATATGTGACCAATAACATCTACTGAATATGTGTATGTGACCAATAACATCTACTGAATATGTGTATGTGACCAATAACATCTACTGAATATGTGACCAATAACATCTGCTGAATATGTGACCAATAACATCTACTGAATATGTGACAATAACATCTGCTGAATATGTGACAATAACATCTGCTGAATATGTGACCAATAACATCTACTGAATATGTGACAATAACATCTGCTGAATATGTGACCAATAACATCTACTGAATATGTGTATGTGACCAATAACATTACTGAATATGTGTATGTGACCAATAACATTACTGAATATGTGTATGTGACCAATAACATCTACTGAATATGTGTATGTGACCAATAACATCTACTGAATATGTGACCAATAACATCTACTGAATATGTGTATGTGACCAATAACATCTGCTGAATATGTGTATGTGACCAATAACATCTACTGAATATGTGTATGTGACCAATAACATTACTGAATATGTGTATGTGACCAATAACATTACTGAATATGTGTATGTGACCAATAACATTACTGAATATGTGACCAATAACATCTGCTGAATATGTGTATGTGACCAATAACATCTACTGAATATGTGACCAATAACATCTACTGAATATGTGTATGTGACCAATAACATCTGCTGAATATGTGTATGTGACCAATAACATCTACTGAATATGTGTATGTGACCAATAACATTACTGAATATGTGTATGTGACCAATAACATTACTGAATATGTGTATGTGACCAATAACATTACTGAATATGTGACCAATAACATCTGCTGAATATGTGACCAATAACATCTACTGAATATGTGACAATAACTTCTACTGAATATGTGACCAATAACATCTGCTGAATATGTGACAATAACATCTGCTGAATATGTGTATGTGACCAATAACATCTACTGAATATGTGTATGTGACCAATAACATCTACTGAATATGTGTATGTGACCAATAACATCTACTGAATATGTGTATGTGACCAATAACATTACTGAATATGTGTATGTGACCAATAACATTACTGAATATGTGTATGTGACCAATAACATCTACTGAATATGTGTATGTGACCAATAACATCTACTGAATATGTGACCAATAACATCTACTGAATATGTGTATGTGACCAATAACATCTGCTGAATATGTGTATGTGACCAATAACATCTACTGAATATGTGTATGTGACCAATAACATTACTGAATATGTGTATGTGACCAATAACATTACTGAATATGTGTATGTGACCAATAACATTACTGAATATGTGACCAATAACATCTGCTGAATATGTGTATGTGACCAATAACATCTACTGAATATGTGACCAATAACATCTACTGAATATGTGTATGTGACCAATAACATCTGCTGAATATGTGTATGTGACCAATAACATCTACTGAATATGTGTATGTGACCAATAACATTACTGAATATGTGTATGTGACCAATAACATCTACTGAATATGTGACCAATAACATCTACTGAATATGTGTATGTGACCAATAACATCTACTGAATATGTGTATGTGACCAATAACATCTACTGAATATGTGACCAATAACATCTGCTAAATATGTGACCAATAACATCTGCTGAATATGTGACCAATAACATCTGCTGAATATGTGACCAATAACATCTACTGAATATGTGACCAATAACATCTGCTAAATATGTGACCAATAACATCTACTGAATATGTGACCAATAACATCTACTGAATATGTGTATGTGACCAATAACATCTACTGAATATGTGTATGTGACCAATAACATCTACTGAATATGTGACCAATAACATCTACTGAATATGTGTATGTGACCAATAACATCTGCTGAATATGTGACCAATAACATCTACTGAATATGTGTATGTGACCAATAACATCTACTGAATATGTGACAATAACATCTGCTGAATATGTGACCAATAACATCTACTGAATATGTGACAATAACATCTGCTGAATATGTGACCAATAACATCTACTGAATATGTGTATGTGACCAATAACATCTGCTGAATATGTGACAATAACATCTGCTGAATATGTGACCAATAACATCTACTGAATATGTGTATGTGACCAATAACATTACTGAATATGTGTATGTGACCAATAACATTACTGAATATGTGTATGTGACCAATAACATCTACTGAATATGTGTATGTGACCAATAACATCTACTGAATATGTGACCAATAACATCTACTGAATATGTGTATGTGACCAATAACATCTGCTGAATATGTGTATGTGACCAATAACATCTACTGAATATGTGTATGTGACCAATAACATGACTGAATATGTGTATGTGACCAATAACATTACTGAATATGTGTATGTGACCAATAACATTACTGAATATGTGTATGTGACCAATAACATCTACTGAATATGTGACCAATAACATCTGCTAAATATGTGACCAATAACATCTACTGAATATGTGACCAATAACATCTACTGAATATGTGTATGTGACCAATAACATCTACTGAATATGTGTATGTGACCAATAACATCTACTGAATATGTGACCAATAACATCTGCTAAATATGTGACCAATAACATCTGCTAAATATGTGACCAATAACATCTACTGAATATGTGACCAATAACATCTACTGAATATGTGTATGTGACCAATAACATCTACTGAATATGTGTATGTGACCAATAACATCTACTGAATATGTGACCAATAACATCAACTGAATATGTGTATGTGACCAATAACATCTGCTGAATATGTGACCAATAACATCTACTGAATATGTGTATGTGACCAATAACATCTACTGAATATGTGACAATAACATATGCTGAATATGTGACCAATAACATCTACTGAATATGTGTATGTGACCAATAACATTACTGAATATGTGTATGTGACCAATAACATCTACTGAATATGTGACCAATAACATCTGCTAAATATGTGACCAATAACATCTACTGAATATGTGTATGTGACCAATAACATCTACTGAATATGTGACCAATAACATCTACTGAATATGTGACCAATAACATCTGCTAAATATGTGACCAATAACATCTACTGAATATGTGACCAATAACATCTACTGAATATGTGTATGTGACCAATAACATCTACTGAATATGTGACCAATAACATCTGCTGAATATGTGTATGTGACCAATAACATCTACTGAATATGTGACCAATAACATCTGCTAAATATGTGACCAATAACATCTACTGAATATGTGACCAATAACATCTACTGAATATGTGTATGTGACCAATAACATCTACTGAATATGTGACCAATAACATCTACTGAATATGTGACCAATAACATCTGCTGAATATGTGACCAATAACATCTACTGAATATGTGACAATAACATCTACTGAATATGTGACCAATAACATCTGCTGAATATGTGACCAATAACATCTGATAAATATGTGACCAATAACATCTGCTAAATATGTGACCAATAACATCTGCTGAATATGTGACCAATAACATCTGCTGAATATGTGACCAATAACATCTGCTAAATATGTGACCAATAACATCTGCTAAATATGTGACCAATAACATCTGCTGAATATGTGACCAATAACATCTGTTAAATATGTGACCAATACCATCTGCTGAATATGTGTATGTGACTAATAAAAAACGCATAGGGTTTTTCATATCTACAGAACGTCAGGAAGGATAGTTTTACCTCATATCAGTTGTGTTTGAACACCTCACTGAGGAGGTTTAACAAAACCCTCGATCAATATGTTAAAATCACCAATCACACTTTGACCTGTTACATTTTGATGTACTAAACAGGTGTTATAGAGTAAAACACATGGCCTTTAGTTTGAGTTAAACACACCATTCAAGATACACAGTCGCCTGTACCAGGTTATAATATCCACGTGCTTTATGTGTTCCTAATGGTTGACGGCTGATGGATTCCACCTCTAAATGGAACCTGTATCAGGTTATAATATCCACATGCTTTATGTGTTCCTAATGGTTGACGGCTGATGGATTCCACCTCTAAATGGAACCTGTATCAGGTTATAATATCCACGTGCTTTATGTGTTCCTAATGGTTGAAGGCTGATGGATTCCACCTCTAAATTGAACCTGTATCAGGTTATAATATCCACGTGCTTTATGTGTTCCTAATGGTGGACGGCTGATGGATTCCACCTCTAAATGGAACCTGTATCAGGTTATAATATCCACGTGCTTTATGTGTTCCTAATGGTTGAAGGCTGATGGATTCCACCTCTAAATGGAAGCCGTATCCGTAGGAGGCCGGTCTGTACCAGTAGTCTTCAGTCTGAGCAGCTGTCAGTAGACTCACCTCGTCTATACCGTAGCTCTACATTCAGAGTCTAACCAATAGGAACACTCTGCACCTTGGTGCCAGTTCTGCATCAGCTAGAACACCGTGTCTGTCCTCCTGTCCTCCTGTCCCCATCATCAGAGTGTACTCCACTATTGAACAAGAGACGCTGGCTTTATTGCTTGCCTTACAGTTCTTTGAGGTATATGTGGGCTCCAGTGCCTTGCCTGTAATGGTCTTCACGGACCATAATCCGTTGGTGTTCTTGAAACAAATGTACAACCAGAACCGCCGCCTTATGCAGTGGGCTCTGATTGTGCAAAGATATAATGTACAGATCGCTTATGTGAAGGGCTCTGCGAATGTGGTTGCTGACGCTCTATCACGGGTTTACTAACTGGGGATACGTTGGCTTTTGTTATTGCAAAACTAGGTTTGCAATTTTTGTGGTGGGCATGTTACGTTCCCCAGTTTATGTGTTGTAGTTTGTGTTTGTGCATGTGTTTATTTCAGGAAATGGCTTCCGGTAAGCCCTCAAGCAGCTGATTGGTCGACTCCAGGGCTAATTGGAGAGCTGACCCCGCCCCCTCGTCAAGACGCAGCTGTCTCCAATTACCCATTCCCTCAGACGCTATATAAAAGCCAGTGTTCTGTTCAGGAGGGAGATTTTTTTTGTAGAGAGATTTTCTGAGAGATTTTGCTAGAGATTTTGCTAGAGGGATATTTTGCTGGGAATTCATTGCTTTGTGAGTTTGTTGCTCAGATAGAGCTTAATTTGATGTCGTTTGTTTGAAAATTGTTTTAATATTCTGTTTCATTTGTTCCCAGGGGGAGAAGGGGAAGGCACTTTGGGAGTGCTTAGGCAAGAGGCCCGCGGGCATACATATACCCGTAGCATATTCGCTGTCTAGGCACACTAGGTAAGACCTGGGCGGACCACCCCCTGTATTTTGGTTAGGGCACCAGGTGGTGCTAAATTAGGTAAGTAGTGGGTAGGCAGGTAAGATAGGAGAGGGGGGGGGCTTTGAGATTTACTTTCTTTGCTTTGGTTCCGTCCAGCCCCTTTTCCCCATATTACCGTGTAAAGGAATAAAGTCCTTGTAAACGGTACCACATTCTGTCTGTTGTCATCCTTACTCGCACCTACAGTCCATACCTTTTTCACTTCACGGAGAGTTTAGTTGTAGCAGGGTGTCGCGTTCCCTCTTCATAGAGGCGTGCGTAACAGTGGACATGGTTAGTGGGAGGACATGTTTAGTGGGAGGGCGTGGTTAGTGGGAGGGCGTGGTTAGTGGGAGGACGTGGTTAGTGGGAGGACGTGGTTAGTGGGAGGACGTGGTTAGTGGGAGGACGTGGTTAGTGGGAGGGCGTGGTTAGTGGGAGGACGTGGTTAGTGGGAGGACGTGGTTAGTGGGAGGACGTGGTTAGTGGGAGGACGTGGTTAGTGGATGTTTAGTGGGAGTACATGTTTAGTGGGAGTACATGTTTAGTGGGAGGACATGGTTAGTGGGAGGACGTGGTTAGTGGGAGGACGTGGTTAGTGGATGTTTAGTGGGAGTACATGTTTAGTGGGAGTACATGTTTAGTGGGAGGACATGGTTAGTGGGAGGACGTGGTTAGTGGGAGGACGTGGTTAGTGGATGTTTAGTGGGAGTACATGTTTAGTGGGAGGACATGTTTAGTGGGAGGACATGGTTAGTGGGAGGACATGTTTAGTGGGAGGACATGGTTAGTGGGAGTACATGTTTAGTGGGAGTACATGTTTAGTGGGAGGACGTGGTTAGCGGGAGGACGTGGTTAGCGGGAGGACGTGGTTAGTGGATGTTTAGTGGGAGTACATGTTTAGTGGGAGGACATGTTTAGTGGGAGGACATGGTTAGTGGGAGGACATGTTTAGTGGGAGGACGTGGTTAGTGGGAGGACGTGGTTAGTGGGAGGACGTGGTTAGTGGGAGGACGTGCTTAGTGGGAGGACGTGGTTAGTGGGAGGACGTGGTTAGTGGGAGGACGTGCTTAGTGGGAGGACGTGCTTAGTGGGAGGACGTGGTTAGTGGGAGGACGTGGTTAGTGGGAGGACGTGGTTAGTGGGAGGACGTGCTTAGTGGGAGGACGTGGTTAGTGGGAGGACGTGCTTAGTGGGAGGACGTGGTTAGTGGGAGGACGTGGTTAGTGGGAGGACGTGGTTAGTGGGAGGACGTGGTTAGTGGGAGGACGAGTGGGAGGACGTGGTTAGTGGGAGGACGTGGTTAGTGGGAGGACGTGGTTAGTTGGAGGACGTGGTTAGTGGGAGGACGTGGTTAGTGGGAGGACGTGGTTAGTGGGAGGACGTGGTTAGTGGGAGGATGTGGTTAGTTGGAGGACATGGTTTACACTGTAGGTATTGAGCACCGGCTCACCGGCTTTTATTTTCAACACACACACACACACACACACACACACACACACACACACACACACACACAGGTTAGAGACAGAGAGGTGACCACCTCCACCTGGGTCCAGGATCTACACCTGAGCCCTGTAGCCCGGCGGCGTCAACACTGACGTACCAAGTTAAACGGCTGATTATCAACACAGGCCCGAGAGCATTCTGGGAGCATCCATGTGTAGACGTTACGGTTCCGCCTGACTCCCACCCAGAGAGATGCCTTTAGTGTGTGTGTGTGTGTGTGTGTGTGTGTGTGTGTGTGTGTGTGTGTGTGTGTGTGTGTGTGACTCCCACCCAGAGAGATGCCTTTAGTGTGTGTGTGTGTGTGTGTGTGTGTGTGTGTACGTACGTGTCTATATGTGTGTGTGTGACTCCCACGCAGGGGAAAGTAGAGAGAGAGAGAGAGAAAGAGAGTGTGACTGAGTTAGGAGAACATTGTGCCCTCACATGCCTACAAACAGGAGCCTCCGGTGCCTCTCTGCCTCTCGAATGCGACGGGCATATTTTTTCATTACGTTATTCCCTACGTAGTGCACTAGTTTCGACCAGGGACACTATGTGTGTTTGAGAGTGGTTATATTTGGGACACACCCTGCCCCTCTCTGCAACACAGAAACCCTAATAGAATGTCAAGTTAACTTTAATTACATTGAAAGTCGTACGAGACATAATTCAATAATAAGAGTAATAAATAATAGACTAGTCAGTTAACATCAAAACAGGCCATTGGTTTTACATGATGTTTCATAGACCGTCAGAGATAACAATAGATTTAAACCAGTTTAATGTCAAACCATTATGAATTAATGACTACCGTGTTACAATGTTGTTTTGCACGTTATTAAATTAAGCGAGTCAGAGAAAGAGCACAGATGGAGAGAGACGGAGAGAGAGGAGAGAGAAAGAGACAGAGAGACGGAGAGAGAGACAGAGAGGAGGGAAAGAGAGACAGAGAGGAGGGAGAGAGAGGAGAGAGAGGAGAGAGAAAGAGACAGAGAGACTGAGAGAGAGACAGAGAGGAGGGAAAGAGAGACAGAGAGGAGGGAGAGAGAGAGTGAGAGAAAGAAAGAAAGAGAGAGTGGAGAGAGAAAGAGGGAGAGAGATAGCATGCCCCTCCCCCCAGCCTCGCTCCCTCAGAACCTTGCCCTGTCCAAGCGTGATAGCAACCACCTCTTCTGGGTTAGGGAGGAGGGGAGAAGAGAAGGAGGAGGGAGGAGGGGAGAAGAGAAGGAGGAGGGAGGAGAGGAGAGGAGAAGAGGGAGGAGGGGAGAGGGGAGAAGAGAGGGAGGAGGGGAGAGGGGAGAAGAGAAGGAGGAGGGAGGAGGAGGGGAGAAGATAAGGAGGAGGGAGGAGGAGGGGAGAAGAGAGGAGGAGGGGAGGAGAGGAGAAGGGAAGGAGGAGGGAGGAGGAGAGTGGAGGGAGGAGAGAAGGAGGAGGGAGGAGGGGGAGGAGAGAGGAGGGGAGGAGAGAAGGAGGAGGGGAGGAGACAAGGAGGAGGGGAGAAGAGAAGGAGGAGGGGAGAAGAGAAGAGAAGAGAAAGAGGAGGGAGGAGGAGAGAAGGAAGAGGAGAGAAGAGAAGGGAAGGAGGAGGGGAGGAGAGAAGGAGGAGGGGAGAAGAGAAGGAGGAGGGAAGAAGAGAAGGATGAGGGAGGAGGGGAGTGGAGGGAGGAGGGGAGGAGAGAAAGAGGAGGGAGGATGGGAGGAGAGAAAGAGGAGGGTGGATGGGAGGAGAGAAGGATGAGGGAGGAGGGGAGGAGAAAATGAAGAGGGGAGAAGAGAAGGAGGAGGGAGGAGGGGAGAAGAGAAGGAGGAGGGAGAGAAACTTTATTTCCCTGAGGTAGACCACCACACTCTGCAACAATGGTTGGGGGAGCGGAGGGGGAATGAGAAAACTTGTCAAGAGAGGGGGGGGGGGGGGGCTTGACAGGCTATCCTGTGGGAACTTTTGTTCCCCAAACCGGAGTCAAGAAACTGTGACAGCCACAGTATGTCCCAGAATGTTCTGACACCCTCTGACACCTTCTGACACAGTGACATGCTCTTTGAACTGCGACTGTTCAAAACCTCCAAATTCAACCTCCGCTTACGAAAACTCCTGACGTTTTATAAACAGCCTGCAGCAGAGTCTCAACCAACCCGCTGCCAACTGTCAAGTTCAAGTGGGGGTTTTGTAGTGTTTAAAAGTTGAATAGTTTAGGACAGTCTAGAAAGAGATCTTCACAACAGTTGGATACGGAGTCGTCATGGGAAGCTATATGAATCCTTTGGGATGTGCTGTAGAAGTCTGCTCTATGGGGAAACCTCACCGTGTCGCTGAGGTGACGAGGCCTCAGAACAGATACTCAGAACAGAACAGATACTCAGAACAGGACAGATACTCAGAACAGAACAGATACTCAAGGTGTTCTCCAGATAAACACACAACGATGTCATTTTAACTCTTAATTATTTTAACTCAGACCTTTAAACATGCAAAGTGTCGAAGTACTGTAGAAATCAGGGCTTTAAAAATCACACTGTGGATTTAATTAATTAAGATGTTTTTCAAATGTTAAGAACAAACTGTTTCAATGTTTAACTGATATAAATATCACCATGTGAAGATATGTAGACATGTATGTAATTATATGTAGACATGTATGTAATTATATGTAGACATGTATGTAATTATATGTAGACATGTATGTATGTAGACATGTATGTAATTATATGTAGACATGTATGTAATTATATGTAGACATGTATGTAATTATATGTAGACATGTATGTATGTAGACATGTATGTAATTATATGTAGACATGTGTGTAATTATATGTAGACATGTATGTAATTATATGTAGACATGTATGTAATTATATGTAGACATGTATGTATGTAGACATGTATGTAATTATATGTAGACATGTATGTAATTATATGTAGACATGTATGTAATTATATGTAGACATGTATGTAATTATATGTAGACATGTATGTAATTATATGTAGACATGTATGTAATTATATGTAGACATGTATGTATGTAGACATGTATGTAATTATATGTAGACATGTATGTAATTATATGTAGACATGTATGTGTATGTATGTAGACATGTATGTAATTATATGTAGACATGTATGTATGTAGACATGTATGTAATTATATGTAGACATGTGTGTAATTATATGTAGACATGTATGTAATTATATGTAGACATGTATGTAATTATATGTAGACATGTATGTATGTAGACATGTATGTAATTATATGTAGACATGTATGTAATTATATGTAGACATGTATGTAATTATATGTAGACATGTATGTAATTATATGTAGACATGTATGTAATTATATGTAGACATGTATGTAATTATATGTAGACATGTATGTATGTAGACATGTATGTAATTATATGTAGACATGTATGTAATTATATGTAGACATGTATGTGTATGTATGTAGACATGTATGTAATTATATGTAGACATGTATGTAATTATATGTAGACATGTATGTAATTATATGTAGACATGTATGTATGTAGACATGTATGTAATTATATGTAGACATGTATGTAATTATATGTAGACATGTATGTAATTATATGTAGACATGTATGTATGTAGACATGTATGTAATTATATGTAGACATGTGTGTAATTATATGTAGACATGTATGTAATTATATGTAGACATGTATGTAATTATATGTAGACATGTATGTAATTATATGTAGACATGTATGTAATTATATGTAGACATGTGTGTAATTATATGTAGACATGTATGTAATTATATGTAGACATGTGTGTAATTATATGTAGACATGTATGTAATTATATGTAGACATGTATGTAATTATATGTAGACATGTATGTAATTATATGTAGACATGTATGTAATTATATGTAGACATGTATGTATGTAGACATGTATGTAATTATATGTAGACATGTATGTAATTATACGTAGACATGTATGTATGTAGACATGTATGTAATTATATGTAGACATGTGTGTAATTATATGTAGACATGTATGTAATTATATGTAGACATGTATGTAATTATATGTAGACATGTATGTAATTATATGTAGACATGTATGTGTATGTATGTAGACATGTATGTAATTATATGTAGACATGTATGTAATTATATGTAGACATGTATGTGTATGTATGTAGACATGTATGTAATTATATGTAGACATGTATGTATGTAGACATGTATGTAATTATATGTAGACATGTATGTATGTAGACATGTATGTAATTATATGTAGACATGTATGTATGTAGACATGTATGTAATTATATGTAGACATGTATGTAATTATATGTAGACATGTATGTAATTATATGTAGACATGTATGTATGTAGACATGTATGTAATTATATGTAGACATGTGTGTAATTATATGTAGACATGTATGTAATTATATGTAGACATGTATGTAATTATATGTAGACATGTATGTATGTAGACATGTATGTAATTATATGTAGACATGTATGTAATTATATGTAGACATGTATGTAATTATATGTAATTATATGTAGACATGTATGTAATTATATGTAGACATGTATGTAATTATATGTAGACATGTATGTAATTATATGTAGACATGTATGTAATTATATGTAGACATGTATGTATGTAGACATGTATGTAATTATATGTAGACATGTGTGTAATTATATGTAGACATGTATGTAATTATATGTAGACATGTATGTAATTATATGTAGACATGTATGTATGTAGACATGTATGTAATTATATGTAGACATGTATGTAATTATATGTAGACATGTATGTAATTATATGTAGACATGTATGTGTATGTATGTAGACATGTATGTAATTATATGTAGACATGTATGTAATTATATGTAGACATGTATGTGTATGTATGTAGACATGTATGTAATTATATGTAGACATGTATGTATGTAGACATGTATGTAATTATATGTAGACATGTATGTATGTAGACATGTATGTAATTATATGTAGACATGTATGTATGTAGACATGTATGTAATTATATGTAGACATGTATGTAATTATATGTAGACATGTATGTAATTATATGTAGACATGTATGTATGTAGACATGTATGTAATTATATGTAGACATGTGTGTAATTATATGTAGACATGTATGTAATTATATGTAGACATGTATGTAATTATATGTAGACATGTATGTATGTAGACATGTATGTAATTATATGTAGACATGTATGTAATTATATGTAGACATGTATGTAATTATATGTAATTATATGTAGACATGTATGTAATTATATGTAGACATGTATGTATGTAGACATGTATGTAATTATATGTAGACATGTATGTAATTATATGTAGACATGTATGTAATTATATGTAGACATGTATGTATGTAGACATGTATGTAATTATATGTAGACATGTGTGTAATTATATGTAGACATGTATGTAATTATATGTAGACATGTATGTAATTATATGTAGACATGTATGTATGTAGACATGTATGTAATTATATGTAGACATGTATGTAATTATATGTAGACATGTATGTAATTATATGTAGACATGTATGTAATTATATGTAGACATGTATGTATGTAGACATGTATGTAATTATATGTAGACATGTATGTATGTAGACATGTATGTAATTATATGTAGACGTGTGTAATTATATGTAGACATGTATGTAATTATATGTAGACATGTATGTATGTAGACATGTATGTAATTATATGTAGACATGTATGTAATTATATGTAGACATGTATGTAATTATATGTAGACATGTATGTATGTAGACATGTATGTAATTATATGTAGACATGTATGTAATTATATGTAGACATGTATGTAATTATATGTAGACATGTATGTATGTAGACATGTATGTAATTATATGTAGACATGTATGTAATTATATGTAGACATGTATGTATGTAGACATGTATGTAATTATATGTAGACATGTATGTAATTATATGTAGACATGTATGTATATAGACATGTATGTAATTATATGTAGACATGTGTGTAATTATATGTAGACATGTATGTAATTATATGTAGACATGTATGTAATTATATGTAGACATGTATGTATGTAGACATGTATGTAATTATATGTAGACATGTATGTAATTATATGTAGACATGTATGTAATTATATGTAGACATGTATGTGTATGTATGTAGACATGTATGTAATTATATGTAGACATGTATGTATGTAGACATGTATGTAATTATATGTAGACATGTATGTAATTATATGTAGACATGTATGTAATTATATGTAGACATGTATGTAATTATATGTAGACATGTATGTAATTATATGTAGACATGTATGTAATTATATGTAGACATGTGTGTAATTATATGTAGACATGTATGTAATTATATGTAGACATGTATGTAATTATATGTAGACATGTATGTAATTATATGTAGACATGTATGTAATTATATGTAGACATGTATGTATGTAGACATGTGTGTAATTATATGTAGACATGTATGTAATTATATGTAGACATGTATGTAATTATATGTAGACATGTATGTAATTATATGTAGACATGTATGTATGTAGACATGTGTGTAATTATATGTAGACATGTATGTAATTATATGTAGACATGTATGTAATTATATGTAGACATGTATGTATGTAGACATGTATGTAATTATATGTAGACATGTATGTAATTATATGTAGACATGTATGTAATTATATGTAGACATGTATGTATGTAGACATGTATGTAATTATATGTAGACATGTGTGTAATTATATGTAGACATGTATGTAATTATATGTAGACATGTATGTAATTATATGTAGACATGTATGTAATTATATGTAGACATGTATGTAATTATATGTAGACATGTATGTAATTATATGTAGACATGTATGTGTATGTATGTAGACATGTATGTAATTATATGTAGACATGTATGTAATTATATGTAGACATGTATGTAATTTTATGTAGACATGTATGTAATTATATGT